>NW_010172577.1:34790-47534 GCF_000695765.1 Mesitornis unicolor
CTTGTTGCCATCACTGGGGAGTTACTGTAACTGGAGAAGCACATAGAATATTTCACTTGTTCTCATGAATCATTAACAAAATTTGAGCCATGTCTCAATTTCTGTACCATTGGTTTGGTCGAGAAGCAAAAGAACTGAACCCCTGTTTGGATTTTCAAATACTAAGCTGAGTTCTTTCAGTTAAAAGAAATCTAATTGTCAGGTTTCTAACTGAGCCACTATGCATGAACAAAGGGGAGGGCATACACTCCCAAATTTCCTTCCTTTTGGTGGTGCTAACATTTTACTCTAGCTTTGGCTTAGCTGTATATGTCTCTTCTCCTAGCCTGAGGAAGCAGAAAATATATATAATAATATGTGGAGAATATATATTAAAAAAAATTCAAATTTATGAGAACTATTGGTACTCATATCTCATTCTCTTCTACTTTGGTGTTTTAATAATATCCTGAACATGCATTCTTATACCTTTCTGGATTACAGATAAAACCATTATATTTTTAAGAGTCTGACTGTACTGAGAGTATATTTTAAGTAGAAAAATATTTTTTTTCTCCTTTCTTAATTACAAGTGGGGTGAGCAAAACAAAATGGACAAGTAAGAGACTCAAGAGCACTATCATGTTCCACACTGTTCTGACACAAGGACATTTTAAGACAGATTTAAGAGTCTGACTGTACTGAGAGTATATTTTAAGTAGAAAAATATTTTTTTTCTCCTTTCTTAATTACAAGTGGGGTGAGCAAAACAAAATGGACAAGTAAGAGACTCAAGAGCACTATCATGTTCCACACTGTTCTGACACAAGGATATTTTAAGACAGATATTTTAAAAAGAACATATAAAAACCTTATATAAAAGTAATAGCAGAATGACTATTTTTATTATTTTTATTATTTTATTATTTTACTATTTTACTATTTTTATTATTTTTATTATATAAGAGGATATTTGTAGTGATTCATCATTCTCCATTATCCCAGTTGATTCAGCTGCTAAACAAAATGCAGAGGTTTTGTAGATCATGTCAGCTCCTAAAAGAAAGTTACTGATGAGACCATAGGTTTAAAACTGACTTTGTACAACTGTTTTTCTTAAGCAGAACAGGATTAAGACCATTTTTCTACCTGCAGCCTTGCCTTTTAAAGACAAAAATCTACATTTTATAATATAACATTATATATTCTCTACTTCTGAAGCTTCTATTTGTGTATTTCCTTCTCCTTCTCCTCGTGCACGTGTTCCCTGGGACTTTTCAGCAGTACACAGTGGAAGCGCCACTGCCCCAGAGCATTTACAGTATTTAGCAGTTTTGGTTTATTATTCATTCTTCAGTGATTTATAGTGATCTTAAATGCAAAAGAAAAAGAAGTTCCCATGGGATATGGGGCTGCAATTGCTCCTCTGCACACTCTGATGAGGTTGGGAAAGGTTCATGGTGTGTGGCTTCAGCATCTGCTTCCCACACCCCAGTGGTTACAGAGGTCTGATAAGGCCTGGAGCAGCTTTGCCTTTGGTTGCTGAATATAGATCATCCATCCTTCAAGAGAGGAGTTTTCACCCTTTCCCCAATGCCTGAAATCCAGCAGTAAATTTCTGTCTGTTCAACCATGAATGGAGGTCAAAGTTTCTTTGTTTCAATAAGGTCTAGCCCAGCTTATGAATATCATAATTTACATAAATGGCAACTGATCTGACATTCTGATGTTTACTTAATTCTCTTATTCAAGTGAGGAGTCTTTTTCATTCTTTTTCTGGATCGCTCATAATTTTTGCAAATGACACAATGGGAACGTATTCTGATTTTCCGTGAAGATACAGGGGAGATTTGTACTGCTACTTATTTGTTGAAGAACCTGCTAGCTATTTCTAGCCCAGTGCATTTCCATCTTTTCAGAGTTAAAATTCAAAATTATATAGTCCATCCTGTTAAACAGTCCTTCCTGTGAAACAACCTAAAACATATCTTTGAGACCAAGCAGCTGCAGAATAGTGGTAGAAAAATTAATAATTTCAATTATGCTCAAACAGTTCAAGTCAGCAGTGAATAATGTAATACCTGAATATTCTGCCTGTTTGATTACATAGAAAATATCTGTTGAGTATTTCTGATTCTCTTTAATGATTCAGCTGGAGTACAAAATTTGCCATTAGCCAACACCACATCTGCTATGTCTGCTGCCCAATCACTTTACAATGTGCAGTAGTTAGTAAAACAATCCAATTCGTACCATGCCTCTGGCAACTGTATGAACTACCATATTTTGTTTTTCCTTTACATTTACAACCTCTCATGCCCTCTGTGCCACGTGTAGAAAGCGCATGCTGGAGAAGAGCACTCATAGTTAGAGGGAACTTTGCAGTTATGTCTACTGCTACAGTCTTGAAAATTAACTCCCACTGAATTCAGAAAGAAAGAAATAACAGTTTCATAATGACAGAAATGCCTCCCAGTCTTTGGAGGTAAGGGTGAGCAAGGAGGCTGTGTCATCCTTTGTTGGTTTTTTTTAAAAAGACATTTAGTGAAGAAAGGTGGAGGTGAGATGCAACATTAAGGAAACTTAGAAAGCAGAAAACAGTAGTATGTGGGAGAAGACTGAATAGTGCTCCTAGTTCAAGATGCTGACTGAAAGAGATATAAAGTTACTACAAGGTGGAAGCCTCCACTCTGAATTTTGTAGCGAAGAAAACAGGATTGTGACAACATTTGTGGTTTGTTTGTTTTGCCTTTTTTTTTTGGGGGGGGGGGGGTTGGGGTGTTTCTTTGTGGTTGTGGTTTTTTTGTTGTTGTTGGTTTTTGTGGTTTTTTTTCTTAATGAGAAAAAGCAAAACCAGAAGTGCCCAAACAGACTTCTGCACTCAAAATTTTGAGAGTAAGAACAAACCTATATTTTAGAGACATGCTTCAATGAAGAAACTCTGTGTTTGTGTTGTCATCGAAAGATATTGGGATAAAGTTTGGAAGGACACCAGAAATATCATAAACTGAACAAAAACAAAATTATAAAATGAAGTGCAACACAAAATCTGATTACTTTATAGGTGTTACTGGAACAAAGAGTATGACAACAGCTAGAAATATTTCATGAAATACCAAAAGCTGGATATGATCATTTATATCTTTGTTGGGCCAGCAGCTAGAAAATGTTCACTTTACAGAGCTATTTTGTGAAACACTTACTCTCTCACAGTGAAAGATGTCAAAGACATGAAAAGCTGACTTAAACCAAAGATTTTCCCACAAAACAGGAAAGAGACATGGAAAACTTCACCCAGTCTGGAGTCTTCTAACTGAGCTGATCTGTACCAAAGATTAAAAGAACTTTAAAAGAATATAAGGTCACACACCCCAGCAGAATTGAATAGTCATAATGAAGAACAGATTAGAAATTGGAGTTTTATTAATTTGTCAGAATTGTCCATCTATGACAATTCTATGAAATATATTCTCCAAAAAGACCTTTTTAACAATGCTAGTACAGTTCTTTTGTACTGTTCTTGTGCATGCATTTAGAAGCTTATATTAGTCAGATGAATACAACATAGCCAAGACATAGAAGAAGAGAACTTTTCTTGCTTCTCCTGGTCAAACTGACTGTGGACTTATAGAGACAGATATTATTGGGTGTCCAAACCCCACATTTAACACGGGACTAGAAATTTTCCGTAATATATGAAGTTTTCACTCACTAGAGGAGAGAGGAAACTAATCACAATGAGATTTATAGTAATTAAATTTCTGTGTCTAAGTGGTGAATTGCTGAGCCACTTTCACCCTGAATAGGTGATACATTTATTGTGTGAGATGACAGAAATTTTCAATCCACTATACACTTACAGGAAACTATTCTATTAATTACTGATCCTATGGAAAAACTGACCCTATACAAAACTGTTGTCTATGCAAAAGCTATTGCACAGGGCTTGAAAATGTAACCTGGCAAAATGAAAATATCACTTGGCTAAGATCACCATTGTACAATATAATGCATTTTATGTGGGATATGCTCCTTTTAGGTTTAAATAATTCCTGAAACTACACAAGTCCCAAATAGTTATCTAGCGCTACTACTTTCCAGCATAGCCTAACACTCATAGTGTCTAGACTTATGAAGCAATTTGTAAGACACTCAATAGTTCCTCTAACTACAAGTGTCCAGGCAAGTTTGGCAGCCTGATCTCAAAATACAGAGAATTATCTTGTAGCCAGTTATTCTGCAGACAGCCACCCTAACACTACTTCTTGTTGTCATGCTTAATCTTTGCATAACAACCTTGTGATTAGAGCATTTATCTTGGAAATAGAAGACTTGAATTCTGGGCACACTGTAGTGGTAAGAAATTTCAGCACACATACCAATGAAACCCTAACTGAGTCCATAGGGCATTCTGAAATACTGTATCTAAACAATACGCTAAAGAAACAGTCATGAGATTTTAAGCAAGCTCTGAAAGAGGATAACATGGAATTCAAAAAAAAGCTGAGGTTCTGTAAACAAAGTATGATATTTAGCATGTTCTTCTGAGACATTTTGGGAAGGAAAGAAGATGCATATGATACATATGTAACCCCTTTGAATAACTCTGATGTCTTCAGAGGCATTTACTTAATATGGGAAGTAAAGCAGGCAATTTAGATAAATAGCAATCATTTTAAGAGTGTTGGACTGCCCCTGTAATAATGTTACTTATAAAACTTAGCTAAAGCTATCCCTGCTTTGAAAAAACTGATTAGAATTTTCTAGTTTTAGAAGTAATTGCTCAGATTTTTATTGCTCAGATTTCATTGCACTGAAATCCTGTCATATATTCCCTTCCACAACAACCTCCACCATGAGGGTAAGCAAGATGGTTTTTTTCTTTTATGTTTTACTCCTACTGTACTATCAGAAAACTTCTACTGAATAAACTGACAGTTAAAAACTTTTCTTAATTTTTAATTTCAGCCTATTAGAGAGCAGTTTTTAATTGTGTTGGCAGTCACCAATAAACTAGGGATTCTAGGAAAATCTGAAGAGGAACCTTTCAAGTCAGGACTGTAGAAGGATTAAGTTTAGAGCTGTGACCAGGAAGGGAAAAAAAAATTCTTGTTCCCAAGGAAACAAATACATTCTTAGAATCTCAGTATATATCCTACCATACATATTAATTTTCTGTTGTTAGTTTCCTCTCCCAGATGGAACAAAATCACAAAAAGCACATTGTTTATTAATTCAGGCCAACACGTTAGCAATATTTTTACTATGAAATTATTTATGTAGCTATGTAAAAAGCTCTTCACTGATTTTGATTGATTTTATAGCAGACATTGAACAAAAAAGAAGATTAAATTAATATCATGAGTGAAGCCTTTAATACCTGAGGATAGGTAAGACTCAAGAGAAACTCATAAAGGCTCAAAGTTTACAAGGCAGCCCCAAAAAGCAAGACAAGCTCTAGTGAAGTGAAAAGAAGTCTGCAGAAGTACTTGAGCCTATGGGAATTCTTTATAGAGATAAAGCTTCATATTAAAGCTACATGAGGGTTTATTAGGGCCATAATAAATATCATTTTATCTTATTTCTTTAAAGATTCTTCCATTTTACTTTAAGTACACCACATAAGACCTAATTCAATATTTATGATAAGTGCCACAGATAATTTATGAAACAACAGTTCCTAAAAATTTGTGCAATGTTTAGTGATGACTCTAGGTTGTAATCAAGGTCAGTGCCTACCTTTCTTGTTCTGTTTTGTCATTCACTATTTGGACATTCCCTTTCAATTCAATTCCTTTTTCCTTCAGTGACATTCAAATTAGCCTGTAATTAGAAGTGCCAGGAGCACTCACTATTCAGTTGGCTTTTATGTGCAACACTAGAAAAACTGAGAGGATTAGGCAGCCTCTTGTAGCAGCAAGTAAAACCAGCTTTTATTATATTTATGTAAAGATAAGAAATAACAGAAAAAAATATTTGCACTTAGGTATAAAGGTAAATAAATTTGAGATACAATCCTTCTCCAACTAATTTTGAATGTGTTTCAGCAACCCTAGTTTTCTTGAATCCTTCAAACATACCTATGCTAAGACATGAAACAGTTTTGTCACAGTGTGTTATTTGTCCTTCAACAAAAATAACAATTTAGAGATGTGGATTCCTAGCCTACGGAAAATTGTTGGAATTTGTCTATACTAACTAAGAAAAAACTTTTTATCTGTGCTTTTCTAGCAAGAAGTATACTTAAGCCTAATTAGCTAAAAAAAAAAAGGAAACTAAGCCTTATTTACTTCATTTTCCACATTTACTTAGCCATTTTCTCTACATCAAGAATATACACTGTCTTCTGTGTCTGTTTTATTTGAATACATTTGAATACATTCTACTTCATTTACCTACACACTATTTCAAATCACAGCACCCTAACAGTGAATATTTCCAGAAGTGGCCCTCATGGTCCAATAGCAAAACATCAACCTTCAATATTTATTGAACTCTTCTCATCAGCTGCATACCCTGGAAATATCATAGACTAGCAAAGGCCAGTAGGCTTTTCCAGAAATATTTGCCTTGTTTTTCTGACTTATCTGTGCCTTGTAGATGCTTGGAGATTAAAAGCCCACACAAACACAGTTTCAGGTACACCTTTAGTTAGTGCCAGAGAAAAAATATAGCTTGGGAAGGAGAATGAGAGGGAAAAGACAGAAAATAAATCTTGGATCTAGATAATTTTCATAGAATCATAGAATGGTTTAGGTTGGAAGGAATCTTAAAGATCAACTACTCCAACCCCCCCTGCCATGGGCAGGGACACCTGCCACCAGACCAGGTTGCCCAAAGCCCTGTCCAACCTGACCTTGAATACTGCCAGGGACTGGGCATCCACAACTTCCCTGGACAACCCATTCCAGTGTCTCACTACCCTCATAGTAGAGAATTTCTTCCTAATATCTAGTCTAAATCTACCCTCTTCCAGTTTAAAACCATTCCCCTTCATTCTCTCTCTACCTGCCCTTGTAAAAATTCCCTCCCCAACTTTCCTGTAGGCCCCCTTCAGGAACTGGAAGGCCACATTAAGGTCCCCCCAGAGCCTTCTCTTCTCCAGGCTGAACTGTCCCACTTCTTTCAGCCTGTCCCCTTAGGGCAGGTGCTCCAGCCATCTGATCATCTTTTTGGCCCTCCTCTGGACCTGCTTCAACAGCTCAATGTCCCTTTTTTTAGGTTGAAGACTCCAAAACTGGATGCAGTACTCCAGGTGAGGTCTTACCAGAGCAGAGTACAGGGTCAGAAACACCTCCCTTGTCTTGCTGGCCATGCTTCTTTTGATGAAGCCCAGGATATGGTTGGCCTTCTGGGCTGCAAGCACACATTTTAGATTTTTTAAACACTAATTTGAGCAGATTTCATTTTTAAGCAAAATATGACATAAAAACATAAATGTTACCGGAAAAGGATGAAAAGGTTCTACTAATAGTTATTTTAGCTGCTTTCTTAAAGAAATATCCAAATATATACTTTTGTTTCTCATACTCTCTCATGAAGACGTTAGCTAGATCCAATGTTCAAATGAATGAAATATGTTACAGCCGCCAGTATCACTCGTGTGATTATATGCTATGTCTCACCAACCCAACATTTTTATCCTGCTTCATTCTTTAGTAAGATGGAGTGTATGTTGCAACATTTTTATTAGATCACTTCTTTCTCCTGGATGAACACAATATTGGTGACTGAAGAAAAATTTATATGTATAAATCGAACATATTGTAATAGACATCTCATATGAGAGGCAAGATATCAGCTGATAAAGGTATGTTTTAGTTTCATGATAAGCATGAATTTTGACTTATTTTCTGTTGATGATAAAAAGTTGTTGGAGGAGGCATACTAATTAAACAGTCACATCAAAAAGTGCTGCTCACATATAATAAGTCCACTGGTTCAGAAATCAGCCTGTTTGGTTTTTGTCTACCTATTGTGTTTTATTGTACAATATAAGAATTATAACAATTTTCAATCAGAATATTCAGAAAAATAAGAAGTCAGTAGACGTAATTTCCCTTTTTTATAGACGAAGAAATTGATACCCAGGGGATCAAATAATTCTATGTGCAATTAAATGGAACATTTGGGAACTGAACAATTGTCTTGTGTTCAAGGTTAATACATTTTGTATAAATTTAAATGTCCTGTTTCTTCATAAATTTACACAAATATATCAGGCTGTGCTAGCTGTGTTTTGGCTTTCCTTTACTACAAGACTCATGTAGCAAAAATGTTGGCAATTTGCTTTTACTATGTGCCTTTGAACTGACTTTAATTATCAATCATCCAAGTAAAGAAGGTCAAAGGGGTCCTGCTATCCTTTGTAGAGGAAAATGCAAAATGGAATGAGAGAGAAGATGCCTCAGGAACTGTCACAGATGACTATTCCCCTCTGAAGCACCACCATAATTATAGTTGTTAGTACTGGTGTACAAAGACCATTGTCTACATCTAGAAGACAGTGATTCAAGTTGGTTTTAACAAAGCACTTTGGATACCATGCAGTAATGGTAAATAAAAGCCATAAATTAAGGGGCTTTTGCTTTATGCCAGGTGCCAATGAGTTTCTCCTTAACCAGCAATAGTTTATTTTCTTTGCTTGTTTGTTTGCTTTCCTTTAAAATTTCTTCTGTAATTCAAGTTATATTTTTTTTATGGAGGTGTTAACTCTGTGCTAAGAGTGTGTTCATGATAACACACCACCCTTCTGTCCTTTTAGTAAATGGGATAAGGATGTAGCTCTTTATGTTATAAAGTTCTCTCTTCTTTAATGTTTCCTCTGTGCACAGAAAGTAGAAGAGTTGTGAGGAAATGCAGTATACAGTTATGAAATTGAAGTCAATTTCATAATGATTCTCCTTATGCTCACCACTCTACTACTGCATTGGTAACTTCTGGTACAACCAGTCAGCAATACTGTGACAGGGATGTCAGCTGGGCCTCAGCATGCTACGTGTCTGCTACACTTTTCACAGGAAATATAAGTAATTCTCATAACATTATATTTTAACAGAGAATAAATTTTATTTGATATTGCAAGGAAAAAAATTCTTTGTAAGACACTCCTTTTCCAAATAGCAATTGCTCAAAGCAGAAGAGCAAAAAGCATTTACCATAATGAAAAATATTAAGCAACAAAAATGCAGGGGTTGTTGTTATCTTCCTTCACAATAAAGAAAACTATTCTTCAGGCAATCCTGTCTTAGTGTCTTAGTTTTCCACAGAGAAGATCCATTCAAAGTATATTTGCAAAGGAAGATTTTACATAAGATGATGGCACAAATGCATATACCTATCATCCGAAGTACACTACCTTGACCAAGCCACTAGATGTTTCAACTATTGATTTTTTCCACTTTCTGTGAACCTTTATCTTATCATTCCTGTTCTTTAGATGTTCTCATGATATCTTTACAGTTTATGATGATAATGCATCTTTGTTCTCAATATATTAATATGCATATATAGATTTATAGATTTATATTTAAAGAGAGTTTATGTCTTCCCTCTAGGATAATTATACTGTATTTTCCAGATAATAACATTCACTCTATTAATTTTCTTAATGTTATCTGAACATTGAAATTTTATTTTAATATTACTGTACTTTTTCAAAGTATATTGTTTCACATAACATTTTCAAAGAATAAGGAAAATCCAACACCAAGTAACTTAAAAAATGGAGTATAGATTTTGTTACATCACTTTGACAAATCAATCGTTTTAAGCACGGACCCTACTCCCCATATGATCAACAGTGCACCTCAGTATTCGTTGTGATTTATTTTTTTTCCTACATGTAAGTTTTACATAAGATTTTACTACAGCAAATATCTTAATGTATAAAATTTGACTCCTGATTTCAAAAGGGCTAAGTACATTTAGAAACAAGGACAAAATGTGGAGCTTTGATTTCCTAGAAAATCACTGTTCTGTGATCCAATATGAATTATTGACTTGCAGTCATCTAATTGTTCTGGCTGACACAAATAATGCTAGATAGCAAGTATAACAATATTTTCTGTTTTTACAATATTTTTCCATTGTCATTTTATATGTGAATATGTAATTTTTATCTGCCAAAAGAACATTATAACAAAGTAAGAAACAGATTCAATCAAGAAGCTGAACTACTCTGAGTTAATATTCTCATTTAAAATTCATTAATAGCTTTTGAACAAATGGTGCATTCACCAATTTTTTCAACTCAGACTTTCCTTAGAGCTTTTCTATGAACATATTCATTGCAATAATTTCATGTCTGCAATCTAATTACAGGAAAAATGCATTCTGTTACTTGCTGCCAAAACCTACTATTAATGTAGTCAGTGGTTATCTGAGTCATATTATCTACTGGTTGACAGGATGACCTTACTTATATATAATTTCACTGCTGAAATATAATTTAATCAACTAACCTTGTTTCATGAAAAGAATTTAAAAGTACTATTAGCCTAAAACTCATTTTCTATGAACATCATTTGAAACAAGACTTAGGTCTCATAAATTATTGATGAGAAAGAATAACTGGTGACATAAAAGGCCAACTAGTTCATTGAAATGTTTGTGAGGAAGTTTTAATTTCCTCAACAATTTTAACTGAAAGGAAATTAAAAAAATATCTAGAGACATAAAAATAAGATGTAAAGAGGGGCTCCCCTCCCCAATGAAATTATTTAAATTATGTTTTGAATCTGCTTACCTTTGCTGAAAGAGATTGTAATTTTTAACATTCAGAAATAATTTATATTAGGGCCATGTAATTCAACAAAGGAACACAACATTAAACAATCAAAATTAGGCATAATCTGGTAACATATTCCCCATCCTATGAGAACAGTCCCTCAACCAACTGCACTACCTAAACCCCTCAAAACAGGAAGTTTTTTCCTGTCCTCCTCTTTTGTACAACAATATTTATTTTACTTTCAAAATTCTCTGCCTCATGCTTTCCTTCCTTAAAAAATGAAGTGAGTAATAAATGTTTTGTGAAACAAAACTAGAGTGACTTACTGTTTCTTCTGTAAGGAACTGAGAAACAGCATTAATCTACCAGATGTAGCGCATGCTTATGTAGCACATTGCTTAGCGCAATCTGGAAGGACTGACTGGCACACTGCAACAGCTTTTTTGCTCACCCAGTTGAGAAGCACACTCTGTCTCTCAGTCCTTTGGGAAATCAGATGCTACCCTGTATTTCAGCTCATAGCTTACAGAAAATCGCTTTGGTGAGTATGGTTTGTTAGCACACTCTAGAGAAAGCAAGAGAGAAACAAATAAAACAATTTAACAGTTTTAGTATTGCCTCTTAACGGTGTACCTATTTTCAGATAGCTGGGAATTCTCCATGTTCCATAAATTCTCACAACATTCAAAGAAATAAACTTGAAACTCCCCAGATCAGCATCCTTCTTCATCAACAGATGGTGATTTTGGGATAAATAGCTCTTGATGGATTTTTCTTCCATAAATTTTTCCAATTGCTTTTTAAAGTCCTATTAAATATCCAAGATTCACAGACATCTGTGACACAGTTCACAATATGAAAATAAATATTTGATTTTACATTCTTTGAATTTGTCATCTCCTAGTGCTATTTGACTGCTCACTAATTGTTTTGCGTCTCAATGTCACATTTCTGTACATATCAACAATATTTTCTCTCTCCTTACGTTATTTTGCCATGCTGACGAGTCCTAGCCTAAACAGCTGTTTCTGAGAGGAAGCGGTATATTTAATAATCCTGACTGTTGTGGTTTTTTAAATTTGTTTATATTATTTCTGATAAAGAGATTACATGAATAGACACTATTCAAGAAGTGCATTCCTGTTGATTTACATAATATTCTAGTGGTCTTCACAATTTTATTATGTAGAATTAAAACACCTTGCACAATTGCCCCCATATTTTCTGTAGGAACACTTCTTATATGGGCAATAAAGTGCATACCGGGTTGACCAAAAAGTAATTGTGGGTATATTTTTAATAGATGGACATACATGTCTTGAAATGTAAATACCTTCATTTTAAACAGCAAATCACAGAATCACAGAATCACAGAATCTCAGGAGTTGGAAGGGACCTTGAAAGATCATCTAGTCCAACCCCACTGCCAGAACAGGAACACGTCCAGGTTGGCCTTGAATGTCTCCAGAGAAGGAGACTCCACAACCTCCCTGGGCAGCCTGTTCCAGTGCTCTGTCACCCTCACAGTAAAAAAGTTTTTCCTCACGTTCACATGGAACCTCCTATGTTCCAGCTTGCACCCATTGCCCCTTGTCCTGTCATTGGACATCAGAGAGAAGAGCCTGGCTCCTTCCTCCTGACACTCGCCCTTTACAAATTTATAAACATGAATGAGGTCACCCTTCAGTCTCCTCTTCTCCAAGTTAAAGAGACCCAGCTCCCTCAGCCGCTCCTCGTAAGGGAGATACTCCACTCCCTCGATCATCCTTGTGGCCCTGCGCTGGACTCTTTCAAGCAACTCCCTGTCCTTCTTGAACTGAGGGGCCCAGAATTGAACACAATATTCCAAATGCGGTCTCACCAAGGCAGAGTAGAGGGGAAGAAGAACCTCTCTCGACCAACTAACCACACCCCTTCTGATACACCCCAGGATGCCATTGGCCTTCTTGGCCGCAAGGGCACATTGCTGGCTCATGGTCATCCTGCTGTCCACCTGTTGACAGGGTCACAATCACAATGAGAAAAACTTATCT
>NW_010172578.1:0-1801 GCF_000695765.1 Mesitornis unicolor
GCACATGTTGTTCAAATAAATTGGTAAAATTGAACTCTGCAGTAGAGTCTTTCATCACATTAATTGGTGTATTCGGCAGGATACAATGGATGAACTATTGCAGAAACATGGTTGTAAACCTCCTCCTTACAATAATAAACTTGGTGGAACGTCCTGTTAGCAAGGCTACGGAATTTTCTGGTACTTCCAAGACTTTAAAAAAACTAGGAAGTGTGGAGGGAACTTCATGCCGACCCACTCGCATGATATCCAACTTAGAATGGCCTAACCAGCATATTGACCCACGTATTATTCTAGCCACTGGTCCCAGGCACATACCTGTAAATTTTCTAATTCATACTGGAGCTCAAATAAGTGTTATCACTGAAAGAACAGCTGAAAGGTTAGGACTGACCCCTACCCCGAAGAAGATAAATGTAACAGTAGTAACTGGAGTCTCTGAAACCAGACCAATTAGTACTGTATGTGTTCAGCTTCCAGGAGAAAACGGAATGACTAAAATAAAGGTGATTGTTGATCCATACAGAAATAATATACTAGGATTTGATGTTCTAGCAAACAAAATTTGGAAACTGTCTGATGGAACGGTGTGGAACTTTGGAGCCCCACCATGTGAGGTTCGGGTACTTGAGAAGGCTATTAAGTGCCCTCCTTCCAGACTTGAGAAGGCTATTAAGTTCCCTCCTTCCAGAATAACAAATGTTAATCAATCTGCTGCTAAAGAAGGGTTCAGAGAGGTGATCAAAGACCTGAAAAACCGTGATATTATAACTAGAAACTACTCACCCTATAATTCTCTGATATGTCCAGTACACAAACTGGATGAAAAATATATTGATGAGACAAAGGAATTAGAGAATGAAAATGTACTGCCGCTTACTAAAACAGAAAGGTCCACAATCCTGCAGAGCGGCAAACCTGGCAGCACCATTTGCATGACTTTCTGTTTGGATCCCGAGCTTTCTGAACTTCAGATCGAGTTTTTGTGCAAGCTGGGCAAGACAGAGACTGAGTATTTGTGGTGTGTGTCTTTAACTGGGAGGATTCACACCTTGTTATGCTATGAGAAAGCAAGGGAATTTTTTGGCCTGGGAGTGTTCTTGAGCAACGGGCTGTCACATGTCACTGTTACATGTCTGTAACATCCCTGGTGGCTCACCGGGCAGGGGGTGTGGACCCCAAAGAACAAGGGGAACTGATGGCTGTTAAAATAGGAGGACTGTTGAAGAAGACTGTAGGACTGCAGAAGGCTGCCTGCATCCAGATTATGTATAAGACAGAGCAGAGGGATGTGTTGATGGCTGCGCTGGTGGACTCCAGCCACTTTAGACCCCTCATGCAAGGACTGCCTGATGCTTTAAAAATAGACGCACAGTCCCTAAGGGAGCAGATGCAAAGGGTCATAGCACACAACAGGCAAAAGCTCCAGCACGCAGTGCCCGAGCTGCCCTGGGCAGAAGTGCTGCACAGTGCGGTCACGCAGGAGCACAAATTAGGCTGGGCGGACCCGGGCGGTGGCGCTGACAGGGCAGAGGGGTCCAGCAAGCAACCCGCACAGACTGTCCCAAGGGTTCGGAACCCTTTAACGGCCAGTTGGGAAAAGACCGGGAAGAGCTGGTGGTGCAGGGCCGAACAGACTGTGGCAAAAGTCATCAGAGTTGGAGGCACCTCGAGTAATGTTATGGGGGCAGGCACCGAGCCCAGACGGCGGCTGGTGAAACTGTTGGGGGGAAAAACCCGGGGAAACAAAGAAAGCGCCTGCAACCTCCCCCAACCCAGACGGAAAGCGGAACCTTAACCC
>NW_010172579.1:0-22142 GCF_000695765.1 Mesitornis unicolor
TCAGCATGGTGTTACCAAGGGGAAGTCATGTCTCACCAACCTGGTAGCCTTTTATGAGGACATAACCAGGTGGATAGATGATGGTAGGGCAGTGGATGTGGTCTGTCTTGATTTCAGTAACGCATTTGACACTGTCTCCCATAACACCCTCACAGCTAAACTGAGGAAGTGTGGTCTGGATGATCGGGTAGTGAGGTGGATTGTGAACTGGTTGAAGGAAAGAAGTCAGAGAGTTGTGGTCAATGGGACAGAGTCCAGTTGGAGGCCTGTATCTAGTATCCCCCAGAGGTCGGTACTGAGACCAGCACTATTCAAGATATTCATCAACGACCTGGACGAGGGAACAGAGGGCACTGTGCTGCCATTCAGTGAGATCTGGACAGGCTGGAGAGCTGGGTGGGGAAAAATTTAATGAAATTCAACAAGGGAAAGTGTAGGGTCTTGTATCTGGGAAAGAACAACCCCATGGAGCAGTCTAGGTTGGGGACTGACCTGTTGGGGAGCAGCACAGGGGAACAGATACTCAGTGCTCAAGTACCTGTCGTCATCAACCTGGACTAACTACACTGTTCCAGAACTTCTCCCTCAGGTTTCAATCCTCAGCAGGTTGCTCTACAAATACAACACTTTTCTCTGATATCCCACTGTCTCCTTCAATCCTCAAGTACCTTTCCCCTACACCACTTAACCACAGCAATGTGCTGGTGTAAGGTCAGCTACCATCACCCTTGTCGCCACTTTCTTCTGCTGTTTCCAGAAGGCCCGAGGAATGTGTAAGCCAAGTGCTGTTACAGTGGAGGGTACCATCATTACCACCCAACAGACAAGGCACAAAGTCTCCTGAGGTTTTTTCCTTGCAATCCCCATGATATCTCATCTCTGCTTAGCACTGACACCTCAACTGTTCCACCTTACAAAGCTCAAGATACAAACACTCATAGTTCAATACAAAGATGACTTTCCCCATCAACTGAATGCAACAGTCCTGTCATCAGTAGCCCTCAGCCAGATACGGGATGTGTGCACTTGAGAGGCAAAATTTCTGTGCTAAAGCCCTACAGGCAAGAACGCATAGCCATAATTACCTCACAAAGGACTCCTCTGCACTTGAGTATGGAAGAAAGAGCGTTCAATAGAGCAAATTACCAAGCAACAGTCAGCAACAGCACTCAAGTCAAATACAATCATGGTAACATACACGGGTACATTGAGATGATGATGTCTTTAGCCTGTCTATTTTGCACTGCCCCCAGCTCAAAGGCAAATATGCCAGCAGTAATTGTAACTGAACCAAAGAACTGGATAATTCCGCCCCAAGGAGAGAACACTTGGTAAAGGTTGAATCAAAAGCCAGAACATCCCCAGCAAGAGAATGCTTCAGCACCTGCAGTTCCTTGCACATCACTGGAGCACTGTGCCTAGATCATGTTAAACACAGATGACACACCCGGGGCAGGCGCAGCAGAGGAAGCCATCACCACAGCATGGCAGGCCTAACATCGCTGTAGAGGAACAAAGCAGAACTGCAGGCAAGCCCACATTCAGCACACAAGACCTGGTTGTGCACTCAAAGCCTGTGTATTTTCTCTCACTCACATTTACTCTGTAAGTATTAGCCTTAAGACAAGCCAAAGAACCAAAGCACAACTTCCCAACTGAGATCCTAAATCAAAAATCAAACAAGGTAAACAAGACAAGCAAAGAGAGCACACTTTGCCATCCCCACCAGTGAACACTGTTTTCACTTTTTCTTTTCTTAAAGAATTAGAGATGGGTAAATAAAAAAGAATCAATGGTTGCTGAGGGTTTTATTCATTTCCATATGTTTTATCTTTACAGGAAAATCATTCTTGCCCAGTATTAACTCCAATGATACAAACTGACCGCTTTGCTTTTACCATTCATACCCATCCAGGACAGCAGTTCTGGTTCCTATTCAAAACTTAAAATATTCACCTACTTATTCTATCCCTGACAATCTCCAAGTCCTTGTAATTATTCAGTAATTGGTTACAACAAAGACTTCTTTAGAGAAGACCTGCTAAACATGGCATATATGGAATCAATTTCAGCAAAGCATTTATTTTCTTGTCAGATTAGAAAATAAATTGATGAAATTACTCTTGATTTTCAAGATAATGGATGTGCTACAAGTATTCTTATATCATAGAATCACAGAATGGTTAGAGTGGGAAGGGACCTTAAAGCTCACCCAGTCCAACCCCTGCCATGGGCAGGGACACCTCCCACCAGCCCAGGTTGCCCAAAGCCCTGTCCAACCTGGCCTTGAACACTGCCAGGGAGGGGGCATCCACAGCTTCCTGGGCAACCTGTGCCAGTGTCTCACCACCCTCACAGTAAAGAATTCCTTCCTAATATCCAGTCTAAATCTACCCTCTTCCAGTTCAAAACCATTCCTCCTTGCTCTATCACTACCTGCCTCTGTAAAAAGTCCCTCCCCAGCTTTCCTGCAGGTCCCATTCAGGAACTGGAAGGCTGCAGTAAGGTCCCCCTGGAGCCTTCTCTTCTGCCGGGTGAACAGCCCCAACTCTCTCAGCCGGTCCCCATAGAGGAGGTGCTCCAGCCCTCTGATCATCTCTGTGTACCTCCTCTGGACCTGTTCTAACAGCTCAATGTCTTTTTTGTGTTGGGGACTCCAGAACCAACACAGCACTGCAGGTGGAGTCTCAGGAGAGCAGGGCAGAGGGGAAGAATCGCCTCCCTTCACCCGCTGACCACGCTTCTTTTGATGCGGCCCAGGATACAGTTGGCCTAGAAAAAACTACTGCCCAGATAAAACCAGCAGAAACCTGGTTCTCCAGCTGACTCAGGTCTCCTTAATTTTCAGGGTTGCTTGTTTTAATTTGACTAGCAATAAAAGACTGAGACTTTCTGAATTTCAAACTGTTTGCAAACAATGTTCAAATAGTTCAGTTGAAAAAAAAATTGCAAGAATGAAAAAAAAAGCCATTTTCCCTAAATTTTGGTGAAAGTTTGCCATGCTTTTCAACCCACATGGAATATTTGTTTATATTTTTCAAGCCATCCTCAATAGGGTACATAAAATTGATTTCAGCAACAATTGCTGTTGTATTTTATCTTTTAATTAAGATATTTATTAGTAATGATAAGAGTCTGTTGCCACAGAAAGAAGAATTTACATTATTAGGTAAATTCTAAAATACTATTTTTGAAACTTGTCTATCAGACAGATGTTTCAGATTCTTTTCTAAATTAGCTCCTATAATACCATGACAATCAGTGAAAACATTCCAAACCATTTCAGTGTTGCGTACATCAGATACAGCACAGAACGCTATCCACGTGCTCTCCTTCAGCCCGCTTTTCGCAGTCAAAAGTCAAACACGCGTAGAGTTTTCAGGATCTTTGTTTTCTATCTTGCATACTGATCCTGATGATTATTCCTTAGATCTCGAGTTTTCCCAGTGGATATCTCTCAATTTCTTTATCAAACATAACAAAGTTTTAAAAGGATTTTTTATGTTCAAATCATTAAAGGAGTTTCCTTTGTAAACAGCAGCCTTCTGGGGGAAATGTATTTTATCCATTCCCTCTGCTCTTCTCACTTTGTTGTCGATGCTACTTAATTCACCACAAACAGATGCTTGACAAGTGTCTTGTCCTCTACCCCAAATATATTGAAACTGTAAAAGATTATCAGTACTTTGGTGGCATTCTTTTCCTATGAGAATTTGGAGTATATTAGTAGCAAATTTCATCAGCTTAAAGGAAAAAATGTCCACACAGCACAATGGTAGAGGAGCAGAGATGGCCATACCTCCTCCTCAACCTTCCTTTTTATGGCATCTCTATGAGGTCAGCAATAGGCGAGGACAAAGCAGGGCACTCCACCCAGACAATGCAGCAGGAAAAGCTGGATATTCCTCAGAGCAATCACTGCAGAGCTGGGAACCTGACCAAAGCTTTCCTTTCCATTCTCTAATTAGAGTCAATGTAAGGGAAGATAAGACATCTCTTAGAAGTGCACGTATTTACCATATATTTTATACATCTAAAGGCCACATCTTTTAAGTTCTGTGCGTCTCTAAGACACACGGGGGTTTTGGCTCTATCATATACTACAGTTGCAGTGCTTGGGGCAGCTGGGTTAATCTATTTAGTAGTCATTTCTTGCTCCTTCCATCGTTTTCCCATCGGCACAGCCACTCTTAGCCATTCAGGCAGCCACAGTATATTGCAGCATCTCATTTCCATTTATCCTCAAATGATCAAATCAGTATTTCAGAAGTACACAATAAAAATATTTCAAAGGAACAACAGACCTTTGAAGAGCTAAAATAGAGGTACGGGCACAATGCTACATCACCATTCCACATCATCTCCTGGGTGTGAAAAGTGCATTTATGGCACACCGTGTTTTAGCCACTGTTCACGCCTTCACACGGTCTTCCAGCATGTTACTCTTTATGAAGTTTGATGCCACTTTAGGTGTTACTTCACACAAAGCCTCAAAGTGGACCAGTACAAACTGTTTCAACTCTTAGTCCCCAAAAATAACATGGATATCGGTGTTTGCTTAGCCCTCTCCCTGTACCTGCAGCATATGCCTCCACAACTAAAAAAAACACCAAACACTACATGATCTCAAAGGTAGGGTCTGAAATGGAACCAAAGTAACTCAGCAGCTTTCAGAGTCCTTATCACAACCGTACCCAGCTGTCACTTTGCCACCAAGTCACTCCTGCAGCAGAACAGACTAGAGCAGATTCTGTGTGACAGAATCGAAGGTGGCTGCTCTGACCACATAGCCCAGAAGCACATCTGTGCCTGCACCCCAGATGCTGTACAGCTGTGACAGTGTAGCATTTGTTCACAGGCTAATTGCCTTCACATCCTAAAAAAACCACCAAACACTACATGATCTCAAAGGTAGATCTGAAATGCAACCAAAGTAACTCAGCAGCTTTCAGAGTCCTTATCACAACCGTACCCAGCTGTCACTTTGCCACCAAGTCACTCCTGCAGCAGAACAGACTAGAGCAGATTCTGTGTGACAGAATCGAAGGTGGCTGCTCTGACCACATAGCCCAGAAGCACATCTGTGCCTGCACCCCAGATGCTGTACAGCTGTGACAGTGTAGCATTTGTTCACAGGCTAATTGCCTTCACATCTTCATTAATATCCCCACTTCTGGGTCTTGGACTACACCAGTGATCTCTGGATCACACAGCACTCCACTTTGCTAGCTACACATGCTCACCCAAATGGAGTTTATATACAAAACAAGGACTAAATTTGGCTTTCCAGGGTCCAGCTGTAATTCCGTGTTCTATTCCTCAGAGCAGAACTTCAAGCCTTGGCTTTTCTTCTTTCACAGGACTTCAGCACAACAGAAATACAGCTCTCTGTTGAAGCAGGCAGGCTGTTAAATAGCACTTGTCCTCCTTCAACTTAATTTGCAAAATCCCAAATCCACTTTTATAACTGATTTTAGAATGCATGTGTCATCCAGTGGGCAACATCTGCTGCACATTGCTAGGACCTGCATCTGCTGTAGAGGAAGGGAGACTGTTACTGCTGCTGCCAGCTTTGCAGCTGGGTTGGTTTTCAGCTAGAAGGCCGTCTTGGCCAACACACAACCCTGTGGCACGTACACAGGTAAAACTGGCTGTGTCAGTGCGCAGCAAAGCCCAGCTGTAACAGAAGTTTTCCCCAGTCTTCTCTGCAAACGTAACGTCTCATCTAGCTCTCACTGCCATTAAGACAACCATAAGGGGATTAAAGCACAGATGTGTCACTGCCTTGCTCTCCCCATCCTTCAAATCTATCAGGCTGGCCTGACTTATACTGGTGAGGGGAAAAGAAAAAAGCATGTACTACCAGTGATGTCAAGAGGCTCAGACAAGTCTGTGATTCAAAGATCATGGAGAAGAACGAGATGCAATGTTTGAAAGGGAAAACTCCTCTCCCTTTCAAATGCAGAAGAAAAAAAAAATCCTTATTTAAACTAATACAAACTTAATTAAACTCTGTAATAGCTAGGCTGAGCATCCTCTTTGGGTGTCCAGGGCTGTCTGGCATATTTAAGCTAACGAGCTTCCTTTATTACTCCTCAACCTCTCTATTCAAGACTGTCCAGCCACGTGCTAGGTTTCTCAGCCTGTGGGAATGACAGGACATGGGGATATTAAACAGGATGAGACCAAAGAATTGGCACTGTGGGAAAGGGGGCAGTGGAGTAGGGTGAGCAAAATGTGGCAAAATACAGCAAAAGACCAAGAAGCAGAACAATCCAGAAAGGAAATGGTAAATAAAAAAATTGATGCAGAAGGGAAACAACTCCTGCAGGTCCTCTGATAAGAAATTATTTCAGTAGAAAGTTGAACCGTAAGAATTAACTTGAGCGAATGCCTGCGTATGGTACAGTGTGGTGAGCAGCTGGTCCAACACCGTACCTCATTACCCATCAACACTAATGTGAACACCTTACACGTGGTCCTCACTCATTTTGGAGCAGAGTTTGCAGTTCTGCTGTTAGCACAGAAGCTGTTGCAACCCACTTCTTAAGAAATGCCATTAGCCAAAGATGTAAATTTTCAGACCCTCTGAAAGCAAGACCAGTAAGGGATAGCTCTAACCAGCTCAGGGGAGAAACTACCTTCTGCAACATGTCAAATGCGATTATCCCCCGTCAAGGGAAGAAGCGCATCCGCAGGTTTGGGACAACAGAAAGCAAACATTTCACTGCTGTGTGTGGACAGCAGGATGTGGTAGTCAGCAGGTCTGGCTTCTACACAATACATCTCCTCCCCACCTCCACCCCCCTAATAACTCCAGGTGAATCAACACACAGTGCTCCTCCATCCTTGTCCTGCTTTGATGTCAGCTGTTCAGAACAACAGTTCACATCTTACCACAAGTCTTTATGTTGTCTAGCCTAGGCAGCCTCCCCTTGCAGCATGTAGATGCTGCTACAGCACAAAGTTTTATAGCAAGGACACTTAGCATCCAGCATGAATGTAAGCTACGTGGAAACTTGAGCCCCAGTTTCAGGAGGAACTTAAACATTTCTCAGCCTCGCTGCTACTCAGCAGGTTTCATCTGGCATCTCTCTGCAGGCTCTAAGATTTTCACAGAGTTACTTCACTTCTCCTAAATTGACTGAATGAAAAACAGAAAGCTCTGTTTTAGGAGCTAAACATCTCCAAGCCCAATTTAAAAAATAATAAATAAATTATGTACCCTGGAACACATCCAAACATACTCTAAATACTGATAAAGTTTGGAGTTTGCTGCCCTGAGTAACCTTCTGTCCTAAATTAGCTGCTGAAATCCAAACTGATTTTCCTTTCTGTTCTTTTGGCTTTCAGACAGTTCTGACAGTCCTATTACCACTGCCCTGTTTATCTCCTCCGTATGGCTTCTCATCTGGACAAATACTTATTTTTGGTTCTTCTTAACTGTGTATGCGGTTTTGGTTACCACCAGAAGGCACTTCAGAAGGGTTAACAATAATTTCCATACTCATTTGACAGACACACTGCTCCGTTTTCCACTCTTTTTAGGAAGGGAAAAAAAGTACTGATTAATGATCATCAATTGTTCTTCAGCTTCTCTCCCAGGAATTGTATTACTGTCTCATTTACACCCTTAAGCCCAATTAAGAATTGGCTTCGCGGATTATAGTTCCAAGAGGATCTGTATATCAGAGGCCCAAAGGAAATTAGTTATCTCCTTGGAAAATAAATCTTCTCACAGATGTGGGAAGCACATCTGGTACAGTCCTGCCATCGAGAACATCAAAATCTACAAATATGTTTATCAGCAGAAGACTGTATGTGCAGACACACAGTTTGTATAAGGCAACCCTGTAAGAAACCTCCTAATGTTTTCAGACTATCAACCAGGATGGAGGAAGAAACCCGTCATTCAGACAGTCCTAAATACTGATTTTTGAACAGGTTAGAAGCACTTCTGGCCTTGTAGTGGCAGCAATGATGTACTTAGGGTTTCAGCCTTTTAAATTATATTTAACTGTGCAAACACAAAATCCCCAAACCTAACTGGTCACTATTTTCTGCAGAAACCTAACCCATAGTAAAAAGGCAAGCGAAACAAAGCAACTGTATCTCAACTGAAATCAGTCATTAATAGCAGGAAAGAAGTAGCAAACCAGGAACCACACTACAGAAAAACAAGAACTACCTGATGCAAAAGCAATTGATTTCGTATCATGGCACTTAATGATATTACATTTACCATTCGCAAAGACCACTTTTACTGCCTGCAGTACACTGATATTTTTTAACATAATATAATTAGTATCAGTGGAAATAAACTCATCCTGTTAAGAAAAGGTCAATGGCATGCAACAACTTACCAAGTGCGAAAATAAAACCCTGATGACTTTTTCTATTCCAAACACACGTCATGGAGCCACAGATGAAATCAGGGCCTGACATGAGTCATGTGCTGCATCATAAATACTACAAGGACTCCTGTTCTGAATAGTTTCTCATTTAAAGACACCGAGGACACCCCCACCCTCCGGAGGGGAGCAGCACAGCTCCCAGCAGCACCTGCCCACGCAGGGAAGACAGGGAGAGGTGAAAGCAGTTTCTCATACCTAAGCACCTCCCAGACTTCCCAGCTCCTCCTCCCACACAAGCACACTTCCACACACCACAGCTGCTTCCTGGGGCAATACCCAAATACTACACGTTTAGGAAACACGTTTTTTTTAATCCTGACCCAAGCAATGTTAGCAGGATAAGAAAGAGACCACATGGGAAAACTAATTCAATTTCTCTACCCAGACACACTGTTTTTGTTTGTTTTCTTGTTGTTGGTTTGGCTGGTTTTGGTTTGTTTCTTCAACACTTACTTGTCTTTGTGTGTAACCCATCCATTCAAATACAACTGCAAAGGATGTATGGTAGCAATAACACCGGGACAGCAGAAACATACAGACAAACATTTTACTCCAAAGAAAGTATCAATACTGAGAAAAGTTACGTGCTCCTGGCTGAATTCCAGTAATTTAAGCAAACCGACTTGCAAACAGTTCCAAAGGCTGCAATGCAAACACTTGTTCTAAATGGAGAGCTGGACGTAAATGACAAGAAAGTTTTTTACCAGAATTAAAACAAAGCTGCCCTTCCTATACTGTCTACAAAGCAAGCACACCAATAGCTCTCCAGTCACTGCTCCTCAGGCACCATGAACACACAGTCTGCTACCTGAGGCTGTCCCTCCCACAGGCTGTCAGCCCAGCCCCTCACATGAATTGGTTGGACCAGGCTACGTTAGCAGTTACCACCGCACAGTAACTCAGTTCCATCGCACTGGGGGAGAGAGCCTGCAAGCACAGGCAGCTCAGCCACGAATGGGCATTGGTGCTCTAAGTACAGGTGCTCTAAGATCAGAAACAAGGAAATATTATTTTGGATGGTAACACAGCACTGCCGATCTGCGCTACTCTTCCGCAGGCCTCACTCTGCTGCTCCATCCAACCCCTGTGCAAACTGACTAAATGAAATTCCTTGATGGTGCAATCCAGCCACGGATGGACAGAAATCCAGGTCACAAGATCCTTACCCACGCAGCTGGCCCCTTCAGTGGCAGCACCAGCAGAGGCCAAGGACTGAATGGTCACACATCTCAAACAGAAGCGGATGGCCCATCCCTAGTAATTTATTCAGTTATTGGTGGAAAAATGTTAGTGCATGAACTCATTAGATGTTATTTCTCCATCTCTGAGGCTAGACGAATAATGAAAACAATGATTCACAAATGGCTTATTACAAAAGCAGCAAAACAAACACTAAGATGTGTTATTTACAGGGGGACTTGTTTCAGCAACTCCACCTCAAAGTGCCAGGGTGGAGGCTCCAGGTCTGCCGCTGCCCAGGAGGCCAGTATCTCAAATGCTGCACCCCTGCTCAACATTTGCTATTCCTGTTTCTCTGTGCTTCCAGAACTGTTCCATCCAGCTTCCAGAACAATGCAGAATTTCATTTTCAAAACAGAAACACCTAAATTAACTCTTCGTATTAAGGGGTTGTATTTGTTTTTCCTCCAGGAAACTGTGTACTCAGTACTCCTGACACTATTGCTAGTATACCAAACCACTTGAAGAGAGAATTATTTCAAAGCAGGCTGGAATGACTTCCTGGAGATCACTTGGGTTTTGTGCCAAGCACTGGTTCTCCTCAAGGCACAGGAAGAAGGGGGAATGGAGAACCACCCCATGTGTAGAGCTGTGGAGGCACAGCTTCCCAGAGCAAACAGCTCCTTTTCAAAGGACCTCAGTGGAACCAGAACAGCTCTCTACACTGTGCTGCACGACCTGTATTCACAAACGTGGATCCGCGTGGCACTGTCACAGCATGCCTGCACGACTGAAAGAACTTTAGCTCCTTCTAAAAGCCAGTGCCATGGAGGGACGCGACCCTAAATGTAACAGTGTCTGCAGAAGGGCAGATGGGCACTCTAGGATTTACCACCGCCACCCAGGCACCTCACCTCCCAGCACTTCCAGTAAAAACCAGCATTTGTAGACACTAGGACTGTTTGCAGCTACAGGAAGGTTAAGCACACTTTAAAAAGAAACATCCGGCTGGAAATCACCAATGCATTTCTAACAGCTCTAACCAAATCAGTAAGATTTCAAGTGGCAAAACTGCATTTCTCTTTTTGAGATGGCAGTTCTCACCACAGAGACCCAACCCCAGGTGACAGACTGCTAGGAATCTTTTATATCTGATATAATCGAAATAAAACAATTTTTTTTTAATGTGGTTAAAGAAATCTACTCCCAAGAGAACACATCTGAAGCCAACTTCCAATGCCAATGTTTTTTAATTGCCAAGTTATTACTATCCTGTAATGCTTAACGATACAGAAAGTCTTTCTGATGGAAACACAGACTTAACTGCAGAAAAATAATATTCTGATACTTGAGCACACTCAGTTCATGTTTTGGCTGGCATCAGATGTTAAAGCAGTTACAATTTCCAGTTTCCTGAAGTTGCATATCCTTCTTTGTCAGAAAAACACTTGTCCCCAGGAACACAACAGCACGCTGCTGTGACAGGTGGTCTTCACCACTACAACCACCTGATCCAGGAGACAAGCCAGGGCTTTTCCATTTTTAGATGCTAAATCAACTTCTATTAAACAGAACTCCCTTCTTTTTGAAGGGAGCAAGACCTACTGCTACAGAACGCTTACTTTGATGATGATGTCCGAGATGAGACATGAAGGAGAGAAAGAAAAGTAATTGCAAGCTGATTAGATAATCTGAACACAATGCAGATGTACTGAAGATAAGTTTAATGAGTATTAGGAAAAGTAAACTGAGTGACGAGTTCACACATTCTCTCCCCTTTTTTAAAATAAAACTTAACTATGACTACTAAAGCTTTTTTCCTCATTTCAGCTCCCAAGATGAAATAGTAATACATTTTCTGAGAGAAATACTGTCTCTTTACTCACGACCTAAAGGCCTTTATCTCCTTTGGTCTTAAACTGCATGGAGGGAATGAGGCCATCAACATCAATGGTACCTCCCATCAAGGCCCAGGGACCCTGCTTCCACTCCAAGAGTCACCCTCAGGCCATCCGAGACAGCTCGCACCCAGCCGCAGACACAGGGCCTTCAGCCAGGTAGCACCAGGAAGCCCGAACACTCACCCCACACAGCTCCGTGCCATCGCCCGCCCAGACGCTGAGCTGCTCAGCAGGGAAACATTTTACCTTGCATTGCATGCAAGGGAACACATTACGCATGGAACAGCAAGCCCCCAGGAGCTGCATGTACAAAGAAATTAAAGATTGTGTTCATTCTTCACTGCATTTCACTCTGTAGGTCCTTTTGAAAACACCAATTTTACGAGTTTTGGCCCCTACATCTATACCTGCAAACACATGGAAGGGAACAGATCAAATCACTGAAGAAAAACATTTTCTTTGAGGACCTAGATTATTTTAGACAAACAGGAAAGTTCCTAAGCTCAAAAGCTATTCTACAATCCAAACTATACAAACTGCAGTCGACACTGCAGATGCAATGGTCTGGGACACATACCACATACAACAAAAGTATCTCTTGCAGCATTCATTACAGTGGGAAGAACAAAGCAGAGCATGTTGGAAACCGGGAGCAAACCACCTGATCTACAAGGCATGTGCATTTTTGTGTCATGTTGAGTCTCCACTTGCCAGGACTTCTGAGAAAGAATTTGAAGCTAATCATTTTTTTTTCCTCCATACTGAGTGCTGAGGAGTTTTGGGCCACTCTGCTCCTCCTGGAGGTTAAATGTAAACCCCTTACATATCAGTATATCAGAGAGGGCAAAGAAACACGCAAAAGGAGCTTGCTGTTCTCAGATGGAAACTGTGAGTCCCAGTTGTCCTTCAGTTCCAATTAGCTACTTCATTAACTTTTCTCACAGGAGAATGACTTCTTAAAAAATAAATACACACTCTGATTAAGTAAATTGTGAGAAGTTAATTTGCGATTCCACAATCCCCAAGGGACTCCAAGACCAATCTCTCAAGTGTTTCATCTACAGTAATTTAACAGTTTACATTGTAAGACCTATGGCCTACAATGAAGATACCAGGACAAATCTTGCGTACATTATTCACTCTAGTCGCACTGATTCAGAGGCACTACCAGACCAATTAAAGTCAACAACATTTATCAGTCACTACCTACCTCAATGACTAGTAGAGCAAGCTGTTTTCCCTGCTGGGATCAACAGCTCCACAGTTAACAGCTTCCACCTGCAAGCACATGCAGGTTAGGCATGCAAAAAGAGGCAAAACCAATTGTGTTCCTCCATTCACATTCCACTTTGCTAAAGTCTCTACACAATTTAACTCCCCACTTCCACTAACAGGCATGCAGCATAAGATGAGCCTTCCAGACTCACATGTCCAAACCATTCTGAGCTATGCTAAACACCGTGTCCTCTGCTCCACTTAGGGCTAGATTTTTCAATTTGTTTTCTTGCCACATTCCCTTCATTTGCTTACCAGGAACTAAGTTGGTCATTATTATTTCAAATAGTGTTGCCCCAGCCCTGCAGCATCTCAGAGCTCTGGAACAGCAAAGCACTCTTTTTATGTAGAGTGCACATGAACACAAGCTTAACAAAAACTACACAGTAACTTTAAAGGGCCATCTTGTACCATCATAGCAAGAGCACAGGTTCTTAACCATGGGTAAAAGGAGCGCAACCCAAACAGTGCTAGGAGTCCAGGTGGTTCTGAGTCTCTTCTGCTACAAAACAATCCAACTGAACAGCGTCTTTATTTCCAGGCCACACTGTGCACTGCCAATATTCCAAAAGTGCCTGTCCATGCTCTTTTAAGAAACTCACAATGACCTGAACACCATTTACCCAAGTGTCGTAATTCATTTGCTATACATAGAATGTCTGAATGAAAAGCACCTTGTTCAGATTTGGTTACATAAATAACACACTATGTTGGGCTGGTTGTAAAGCAAATGATTTGTGCAAACTGGTGATAAGCACCGCTTCCATGCTGTACACCAGAGAGGGTGTAAATGTAATTGTGGAAATTAATTTCTCTTCAGTCACTAAGAGAAATGAAGGTTTATCATGGATGAGTTTAGCCCAGCAACCCTCCTTCTGTCAAAAAGGAGTGTAATTGATAAAAACATTTGAGATTCCTTCCTAAGGAAAATTACAGATGTTTCTGCTAATTTTCAGGTTTTGCAACCTAAATATCATTAAATACAAGACAAAAAATATTTTGTTTACAGGTGAAAGGGTGCAAGTGCAATACTTTGATGCAGAATACCTGAACACTCTTTTCAGAGCAACCGTGAGTAGGAGTAATTCTGCTGGAAACTGTGAGAAGATGACAAATGACTCGCAGAATTCTCCAACGGGTTTTCTATGCATATGCTGCAGTTGATAAAACACAACTTATGTAACTAGGACAAGACAATTGAGCAGTGAAGGAAGCACATCTCTGCCATCAGCTGAAACGCTCATGTGGCATTTACATTCTCAGAGAATAATCAGGAAAGTTTGTTCCTTTCTTCTTCCTTGAGAACAGAAGCACAAGAGTTCAGAAGAATCAAGAACACCTCCTTTCTTCTCCACCCACACGGACTTGGCAGCGTGTCCCAGCATTTTGTGATGTCAGCTTTGAAAAACCTGCATTACATTGCTTCAGGGCCTCTGGGAAAACAAAAACAAACTACACACTGATTTAAGATCTGCCCTTTTCTCCTCTGTGTGCCCTGCATTCAAAGAGAGACTTGTTGGTTCCCCAAATAAGTCTGGCCCCGATTCAGCTGCTGATTGGAGTTGGCTCATGGGATTAACATTTATGAATCAGGAGGTCTCTATAATTATCTGGGCAGTGCGCAGCGCTATCAGCAGTGCAGCTAGAAAGATTGTTAGGACTTTAAGAACAGACACAAAAAGTAATATTCTTCAGCTCAAAACCACGAAGGAAGTAACAAAAACCACTCGGAGATCCTTGCCGGCCAGAGGTATGAAGTGAGAACTGCGAAGTGCCGTGTTCCCCAGAAGAAGGCACTCTCGTGCCTGCCCACGCTGGTCAGGGAGGCAGAGGAGGTGGCTGTCATTTCCACCAGCATTCGCTGGCAACTCTCAGTGCGGCCAAGCAGCCAAACACAAATACTCAGCTCGAGCACGCCTTTCCTCTCTGCGCCCTTTGGAATCAACGTGGTTCGTGCATATTTAGGAGCATCCCTCAGCGTAGTGCACCATATCAGTCAGATCTGCCAGGGCAGATTGAAACCCGCCTTCTTCTTAATACACCTACAATTCTCGAATTTATACCCACGGATTCTCTCCAAACGCAGGCTGTTCTGAGCCGTGGATGAATTACGCCCCAAAGGCTCGTGAGGTCTAAGGACAGTGACACAGCAGGGCACAGCACTGTTCGCAGGGCAGCAAAAGGAATAACCATGCTGGTAAGCACATCATCACGCTTTATATGCTAACCCTGCAATGTAGCCTACAAGCACAGCCTCCTCTTTATCCCCAATGAAGAGGCTGGGACCTCACATGCATGCACTGATGCCACAGATACCTGTTTTTTTGCTAGAGAACTAGTGCCTCAATCACAACTGGAAAAAACACCCAAAGTAAGGTTTTGGCCCTGACTGGAAAATGCCAAAATTAAACACCGATAAAATAACTGAAAATTAACCAATGGCCAACAAATAATTCAGGCACAGTTTTCACTTACACCTAAACAGTAAATCCTGTTTGGTGGCATTTAAGCAAGTGATTTATAAAGCATGCTAGTTATTTTACTGGAAAATAACTCTATCAGACTCCTAACAAGATTTCCAGAGATTACAGTCTGGGCTAAATTACTGCACTATCAAGTCCACAAAATACCATATAAAGAGTAAATAGAAAAGTCAGTTACCTTTGAAACAATGTGGTTAGATTCTGACCCAGCACAAACCAAACTCTCTCTCTCCCTGCCACATCAGCAGAGTACAGCACATCTCTGTGCTGGCATTTGCCTGCTTGAGTTCATGGCTCAAACAGGCAGGAAGCCTCTGTCCTCCTCCTCAAAAGTCACAATGCAAGCTAGATGCAATAATTGACAAGTGACACTGAAGTATCCACAGTTTCCCTTTGAAGAAAGATGCTGTAGAGCTGACAGGCTCTTGACACACTGCTCTGGTCCCCAAGGAATCCCTCCATAAATCCCCATGCAGCAACGATTAAGCCACAACCTTTAGCAAGGTCTATGTGCTGCTCACTTGTAGTCAGTCTAGAAAATGACAGCAAATTTACTATTTCTGAACAAAAACAATGAAAAAAGATCTGCAAATCACTAACAATCTCATCCAAGTTATTACTGTCCTTCCCACAGGTTTTGCAGAGAATAAATGAAAGCTACAAGCCTACTATGAAATGGGTGCTGTACTAACTTTACCAACTGAAAATAAAACATCCTTTAATTCTTTTGAGGCTTCCAGGTACAGAATGTCTCAGGAGGAGTCAAAGATTGTATTAGTGATTGCTATGGCTTCTCCCACAACAGACAGCCTCCCTCCTGAAACTGTTTCAATGGAAGATGCTCATTAATAATAAATAGTTATTTTCACTTAATCAAACAGGATCTAGACCACATATCCTCACTTTTCTGTCCTTTATTCCTGCTCTCCTATTGAATTCACACTGAAATACAGGCCTGATCTGCTATCCATGGCCCCAGTAAAGTCCTGTCCATAGTCAAAGTCCTAGCCCTGACAGCTACCTTCCTTAAGGACAATAGAGCTGTCAATCAAGAAGCTGAGGCACACAACCGAAGGTGACCATAAAAGACATATTGATTATAAAGCTGGCTACAAAATGAATGTTCACATTTCAACACACATGCACAGTTTATACTGTCATTCTTCATAATTTAGAGTTTTCTACTAACTGACCGAGATTACATACACGTTATTACAGACACCGTCTGACAGACTATCCAAAGACGTTCTTTACAACAATTTGTTTCCTTGGTATAGCACTACATTATTCTCATTGCAGAAGTCATTACTGTCAGGAAAAGCTTCCTATTTACAGTCTTCCATATGTGGAGGAGCTATTGCTCTAGCACGTGAGTGCAGTTCGCAGAAGGACTTACAGTCATTGACGTGCATCAGCACAGAACTAAATGAAGTAGCACCAACAGCAGGTAGAGCACATTTCACTTGGAGATCGTCCAGGTGACTGCTCTTACCTATCGACAGTAATGGCTCTCTTGTTGGCCCTATTTCTACTTAACACAGTCCAAGTACTAGACTCCAATAAGAAGTTCCACTCAGCTCAGTGGAGTTATGTATGTGCACATCTATAAATATTTTAAATACTAAGGATGTACAGTGGAAAGTTTACTGAAAATTAATAAAAGGCACCTACATTAATCAGGATGGAAAACTGCTGGGGAACTTCACAGGGATGCAACTCAGTTCTGTAAGAAAAACTGATATCCTCAGCATTTTTGGGGGAAAAAAAAGGAAAAAAATTCTTCCTGAAGAATTTTTGGTAACTAACAGATGGCATTATGAAACAGGGATAATTCTCTAGTAAAGGACAGGAGTTGGTTTAAAATTTTCACAGAAATGCAGTAATATTCTACAGAATTCTGTCAAATTCAGGATTAGGCTCTTGTGGAAAGTCATCTGTTTCCCCAAATGGAGGGAGAAGAAGAGGAAGAAGAAAAAAAAAGAAAAGAAAAAATAAAAGAAAAAGCGCTGAGTCATAGCTCAAGACTCACAAATACAGGGTTTAAAGTAGAGGAGACTGCAGAAAGTATCAGAGCTAGTTGCTCAGAATAAATGACAGCGTTAGCCCACCAGGCATTTGCCAGTACCTTAAATCACATTTTATAAAGATGTACTTTCCCATCTGTCAAACAGCATGGTTTCACCAGTTATCACCATAAAAATCTACATGGCAAAACCAAAATTGACCTACAGCAGGTTTAGAATGGAAAAAGGAAAACAAGCATCTGCTATGTTTTCTGCCTCATTAGTTTGGGGTTTTTAATGTGTTAAGCTAGACAATGTGAAAAAACAGTATTTTAAATCATGTTATGTCTCTGAGCCATCAAAATTAAACAGCCATGTACAGGACCATGATTACAGGATCGCACAGAAACCCAGAATGCGTTGCATTGCAAGGGACCTTTAAAGGTTATCCATCCCCCCTGCCCCGGCAGTGAACAAGGTCATCTTCAATTAGATCAGCTTGCTCAGAGTCTCATCCAGCCTGACCTTGCATGTTTCCCGAGATGGGGCCTCTACCACCTCTCTGGGCAACCTGTTCAGTGTTTTACCACCCTCACTGTAAAAAAGTTCCTCTTTATATCCAGCCTGAATCTACCCTCCCTTACTTTAAAACCATTACTCTTTGTCCTTCACAACAGGCCTTGCTAAAAGGATTGTCCCCATCTTTCTCACATCACCTGAGTACTGAAAGGCCACAGCAGCCTTCTCTTCTCCAGACTGAACAACCCTAGCTCCCTCACTCTGTCCTCATAGGAGCGGTGCTCCAGCCCCCTCTGATCATTTCTGTGGCCCCCCTCTGGACCCACTCCAGCAGCTCAATGTCCTTCTTGGACACAACACTCCAGGTGAGGTCTCAGCAGAGCAGAGTAGCGTTGCAGAAGCACAGCCTGATTCACAAAGGTCTTTAGCACTCTAGCAGGCCCATGGCAGCCCCTCCTAAGACAAGGCATCCCAGGAGCTCTCCATCCTGAGAGAAATTACAAAACCTCATACAAAATTACAACAAGAGCCATACCAGCACCTTCTGCTCGTTTTAGTAGCAGTGCATTACTGGAGCAGTAATTCTGTACATTCAGAAGTACAAGTATTCATCAGATTTACACACAGTAGCAGCAGGACTGATGGGGATAAAAATAACTCATACTCTGTTCTAGGTCACAACTTGTCCAAGCTGGAGAGCACCAACACAGCACGCAACTGCTAACTGTCCCTTCTCTTATACACTGCTCAAACACTTCTGTGCTTTTAAAAAAACAAACAAATAAATAAATAAACCCACACACTCCCAAAAACTGAAGCTGCCTGTGCCATACACTGTCTAAAGGAAGCACCCTAATTATGCCTATTTTAGGATTTACATTTTAATTTCAGCTTCAAGACAGCTGAGCTCCTCTCAGGGGAAAACCAACAGCAGCACAGTAAATCCTTCAGGCATGTTCCCCCTCCTTTTCTTTCAAAGTTGCTGCTGTGGGGTTTTGCACTGGTTGAAAACACCATCAACACACATCGAAGGCTATTCTAGCCTCTCTGGGTTATGAAGTGTTAATGTAAGGACTGCCTAACCTGGAGCAGAAGCTTTCAAGAACTGAGATTTATTTTTCCTCTCCGGAGGGTAAAAGAAGAAATACCACCTAGCCTTTCAGATTCAGAGAGATTAGAAAATGAAAAGACTGACTGAACAATTTGATCCACCCTTTCAAGATGAAGTTGTTGCACATTCATGTGGCTGCCCCACAACATGTAGTAGGGTGTCATTGGTTTGTCTTTAATAAAATACAAACACTTCCATTGCATAATGCGAGTTAGCTCATCTTTAACAAGAATCTCAGCTGCAGAACCAGCCCCACAGGTAGTAGCCTTAAAAACTGAAACTGTATTTTTTTAAAAAAGCTTTTTGAGATGGATTCTTAGAACTCACTGCATGAAATTCACAATAGGTTTTGATATCAACATTAAGAAATAATTTAATAAAAATTTCAATGATAAGTGCTTACAAGTTGTGCTTATCAATATTTCCACATGAAAGAGACAAGGGATACACTGTCTGCAAAGAAGCTGCTCAAAGAATACACAGGATGAAAGTCAGCAATGCTCTTATCATTCCATCGACATCGAGAGTGGAAGTAGTGAACAACTCACTTAAGCTTCCCGCAGATGCTTCAAAGCATTTGTAAGGAAGACAATGGAAATTTACACAGCCTCTGGACTAGCAAAGTTTCTTCTTCACTTCTTATTCCCACAATGTGCCTAAAGACCTTTCAAAGCACAGCAGTGAGCAGGTCAGCAGTACGAGATTGTATCAATCAGTCCCAGAATCAGCAAGAGCTGAGAGACAAGAGCCACCAGTTCATAGGAACAACTGCCTCAAGAAGGGGCAGCTCCCATCTCCCAGTGCAGCAGTGAGACAGCCAAAACCTACCCACGTATCTCAGCACCGGTGTGCCTCTTTCAGCTGCCAGAATAAGCAGATGAGTATAGGGGATGTAGGAGGGAGAGTAGTTTCTTCATGCTGACTTCTGTGCACCTACACAGGGCCAGCCTGAATTCCTGACCCATGACACGCCAAGTGCTGCTGCTGACTGGTCACCAACACAGAAAGGGGTTTGTGTGTTAGCACAGTTCTTCCCAAAGCTCTATTTCTCTACTGACATTCTCATAATTCACTTGAAAAATCTAAAAAACCTTCGAGTTTGCCCTTTCTGGATTGCAGGCACACTGAAGGGACAATAGGAAACAAAATGAAATACGGGTAAAATATTAGCGTAAGATACTGAGTCAAGCTTATATAAATGACAGTGCAAACCACACAGTCAAATTCCACTAATGGTCTGAGCAACCCTTACCTGCTGCACAGAAATATTCTGAGAGGCACACAACGCCAGCTGCCCTTGGCTCCACGCTACGGCCATCGTTTGCAGCTCTGCTGTCTCCAGCCCACCTGCCACCACCCTGGGCTGCTTTGTGCCTGAGCGAAGTGCATGGGCTCTTTTGTTGGTCGCCTAGAAAATACCACCTATTTGAGCCCTAACATTTCAAGGAGCTTTAATTCAGCTTTCAGCTCAGCTCAGCTCTTTGTCCGCTAAAAATAACTTACATTTAATTGCAACTGGCTACAATTTGCTAATTCTTTGTGACCCCAAACCTCTAAATCTATTACCCAGAGACAGCCACAGTAATCCTTAATGAAGGTGTGGGTATGATGCAGCATACTAGCAGCCATCTGGTTGCCAGGTGTTTCCTGGCTTAGCTTTTCCTCACAACATACATCCCTCCTTCTCCTCCTCCTCCTTCTCTAATTCCAAGGAAGGCAATTTCTACCTCAGGACAGTCCTTCATTAAAGACACAGGCAGGGGCTTTATTGCAAGCGAGCCAGCCGCAGCGCAGCAATGTTCTGAGCCTGCAGCAGAAAGCCTAGAAGGGCTGTTTATTACCATACATATCTCCCTGTGACTACCAACAAAAGACTGCGCCAAGTGTATTTCTGACTGTTAACAGGACAGGAGCCAAGTGCAATATTTTCACTGTAACCCTATGTCTTGTGTCCTTCACTCACAATCAAAAAGAATACAATTAAAAGCTAAGAGGGAATCTTTATTAGAACAAGACCATTTATATAGAAAGCAGGTGATTTAAAAAGCAGGTGAGCAACATAACCTGTTCCAGGAGGTTAGAGCCTGTGATCTTTACTTTCAAAATGGAGCACTGACTTCTTCAAATCCCTGTTTTTCAGACAGGTAAAGGCCTTCCAGTTCTCCAATACACACTTCTGCCCCTCCATTCTGGAGTATTTTAGAGAGCTGGACTTGTAGAAAGTCAGACATTTTTGCACAGCACTAGTGTTGCCCCAGCTCAACTCCCTGAGCTGCCTTCCCACGGGGTCAGGCAAGGACCAGGCAGCATGGGAGCAAAGAGGCACAGGACTCCCACAGCACGAGCTGCGATAAGCCTCAACTGCCAAGAGACTGCATCCCGGACTAGCAAACTGGACGGCTGCTTTTGGTTCCCGCTATTGCACTAACATTTGGTTTACATAAAGCATTTCACATTTCAGGCTAAACTCAGCAAACATTTACTCGGGCACTCGCAGTAGCCTGTTCTCAGGAACAATTTCAGACTGGCTATATACATGTACCAGAGTCGGTGGACACGCATAGCAAAACTGTCTCAATATTTCTTAAACAGGGTAGGGAAAACTGATTTTTGCTACAGCAAAGAGAAAAAGCCTTGTGACTCTTTCCAGTGTATGGAGAGGAACTCTGAGCTGGGCAGTACTGAAGAGTCAGGCTTGATGTTCCTGCTGCCCTCAGGAATTAGTAGGGTAAGATACACCAACTGCTGCTGTTTAGCAAACACACAGGGCAGAAATGTCTACTCTGCCCAGCAGCCATGAACCTGCTTTCCCAGGTTCAGGTGTAAGTGAAGCACCCAGCAGAGCCACTGCCCACAGGCCGCTCCAGCAGCCTGCAGCCCTTGGCACGGTCTGTAGGCACCCTAGGGCCTACAATGCCCACGGGGATGGCAGTCCCTACTCAAATTATTGGTGCATACAGAGAGGAAGATTTTGCAGAGACGAGGCTGAAATTTACCCATAAAGTGCCCACAGTAATATTTTCAAGCCAAGAAGATCTTCTCCAGTTCTGTTGCGGATCAGAACCTAAGTAAACAGGATAAGCTAAAACTAAAACCAATAGTGTACCTGTGATGAACATGCCAGCGGCTCTCACCACTAGCCCAGAGCCCACCAGCTAGCATGCACTGTCTACCCCACATCTGTCTTGCCCATGATCCAAGACTCCATAAGATTCTATGAAGAGGAACAACAACTCATTTCAAAACGAGGTTCAGCA
>NW_010172579.1:22173-32077 GCF_000695765.1 Mesitornis unicolor
CTGGTTCTTTTTCCATGGTTTCATCTACATAGTGGGTTTCTTATTTATGCGGAGCTCTGCCTAGAGCTACGTTTCAATGCAAAATGAGTTATTAAAGCAAAAAGCAACAACACTTAAATGCAGCCAGGGCTGCAGTGGAAGGGAAAATTGTCCCCTTCACTGCCAGTTATAAAAGATTTTCAAGTTCAGCTACAAAGCAAACCCATCATGGAAAGGGAAACATTAACAAGTGACTAGAGACACAGCACCTTTCTTCTTGGGGCACACTTGCTTGCTCATTTGACTGTTTGCATATTTTAATAACTTTTAAAAGGAAATCTTCTGCTAGAAATTTTCGCAAGCCTCAAAACATTCTTCAAAGAGCTACTCATCTGCTTAGTGGCACAGGCATGGGGCATGGCTTGTTTACTAATCTAGGAGGATTACACTTCAATCTAGATCATGCCTTGCCTGCAGGTCAGGCAGTAGAGCAAACAATAAATACACCAGACTTTCCAACTGCAAAGGCATGAGGGAAACGGAATCCAAAAGAAAGTTATATCATGTTTGGATGGCGAAAGGAGGTGAACACAGGGAGACAGCTGCTTCTTTATATCTGCTGTTCAACAGTCTCCGGAAATCCTGGACAAGCCACTTCTATCCCTTCTATTGCATCAGCTCTGAAATCTACCAGGTACAGCTGAAACAAGTCTCCACAGCTAGTTTTGTTGTTTTTTAAATCATAACACATGCCTCTGACCCTCCTTTTTAATATGCGCAGAGATCACTCCCCCACTAAAGAAAAATTCATTTTTCACTCATCTTCCCTCTCCCTTAGGCAAGCAAGAGAAAGGTACCGAAATGTTGCCAGAAAAAAACCACAAAACGCACTACATGTAAAATAGTCGTTCTCTTGCCCATCCCAGGACACACACATCACTTACTCCATTGCACACTGGAATAAGCAATGGTATTGGGGCTGATCCTGCAATAACTTAAAATGCAGAAGAAAATTCCACCCTCTTCAGAAAAAAATGGACTACTTCTATCAATATATAAATTACTTGGAAACAAAAATAACTCGGATCTTCCATGTGACTGAAAGCTCAGAACTGAAATTCACGTGAGAATGGCAGGACAGTAAGGGCAAAACAAAGCACCTGGTGCTGCCCACAGTCAGAGAGATTTCAGAGGAATGACCCATAATGCCAACTACGCAATACCATGTCTTCAAGGAAATAGTTCTGATTCTAGTAGTCAGCATAGCTTCACGTCCTGAAGCACAGAAAACTTTAAGTTTTAAACTCTAAGTCTTAAGCAAATACTTATTTCCCTCCTGCTGCTTGTAATAGGCTGTAAAGGAAACCAGTCCTAAAACAAAGTGTAAACAAGTTACTCTAAAGTGCAGCTTTCACCATCACCATGCTGATCTGTCCCAATCACTGGAATAAAACAGAAAATTAATGACCCCACCCAAAAGAGGAGTATCTGCTTCAAAATAACCAGTAGCATTTTTATCTGCTGGCTCAGGAAGGCACACACCTTCCACTAATTGAACTCTGCCATTGTCAGCATCTGTAAAAAAAATAATTCCTTGCAATCAAGGGCTACTCTCTCCTAAATAGCAGCACACATAGTCAGTTGTGCTGCAAGACAAACAAACAGAATCAAGTTCAAAACAGAACGCAAAGCAAAGCATAAGGCATTGTTGCAGCAGACACTACTTGACTTTCTATTAGCGTCTCTCTAACCTGAGCTTGTGATAAAGACTTCAAAGACAACTTAGTCCACGTGAACCAAAGAAGAGAAAACCCCCATGATGACAGCTGCTTGTGGCACATCAGCCAACACTGGCAGCACCTGCACAAGTCAGCACTAACCCAGAATCAGTCTCTAAATGGGCTCAAGGGCTGCAGAGATGGCTGATGGGAAAGGCCTGACTGACTGTGTGCCTGTTGGTGATTACAGGTAGCAATGCAGGTCAGTACGGGCATCCTGATACCAGCTTTGCCACCTAAACAAACACAAAACTAGTCAGGCACCTGAAGAATCAGTATCATGTATCTCATTTACCAGTATGGTACAATCAGAAAATGTATTTCTACCTTCCAAGTGCCTGTAATTATCAATTAAAGCTTTGCAACATATTATTAATTCCCTTATTGCTAACAGTGATGCTGCAAGCATACAGTGGACCAAGACACGTGAAGGCAACTAAAAAAGCCTGACTGGATTTAGGTATTTTGCCCATAGAAACAGTTTTGTACTAGAGGTCATTCTAAGTGAATGCAATTTGACTACACTTCTTTCTTTTCCAAATGTGTTGCACAAAAAGAGTTCTCAATTACTCATATTGAAAGGCACATTTAAGCGGATTTTTAATCTTGCATTCAACGTACTGTCAGTGTTTTAAGCAATGCCAGTAGCAGACCATTTAAAATTATCTAACCTAAAGGACTGTAAGTATTATCTATAAATCACAGCTGCTAATTTTGGCCAACGATGTGGAATATAAGATTATAGATATTGCCATATTACTAAATGCCTTTTATTCAAAACCTTAGACATAAATTTATTATATGCTGTAACAGATAGCACTGGGTAATATGTAATGCTCACACTCAACATTTTACTAAGTTTTACGCAGAAGCACAACCAGCTTAACCCAAAAAGTTTAACTTTGCAGAATAACACGGAATGAAAGCTCTTATTTACTACACTCCACCCCTTGCTCTTTGGAAGGAATTACATTATTAACGGTCATCCCCTCCCACTCCGTGCCACAGAGAGTGGGTTTTTTTTGTTTTCCTTCTTTTTTTTTTATTTACTCTCTCACATGTTTGCTAACTTTCCCTTCACTACTGCAGGAAATACACATACTTTATCTCCTAAACAAAAAGGAATACACAGTTTTATTCCTCCTGATTTATGAGTTTATTCATCATTTTCCTGGAAGAAATTTTCTTTATGGGACATCAAATCAATCATGTTAGAAAAGACAGGGATGGGGACAAGAAAACCTAACTTGCCGCTTTCCTTCCCTGACTCCCACTTGTATTCTGAGCATCATGAGAGCCATCCTTCAGGCCAGACTCTGCCCTGAGTTGATGCAAATCAAGAACAAGTCTGATACAAACCTGGAGGAGCTGACTCTCAATCCAGAAATCTCCCTCCCATTCTTATGGTTATCTTCCTGCACGTGTTTTCTAACGCGTGTGCGGGAGAGTGCTGAAGGAGGACAGGGTAATTCTGCAGTTCAGGAAGCAGCTTAGGGCTGGCACACCTGGCTTCATCCCTCCCACCCCAAGCTACAGGTCAACAAACAGGATCGGATATGAATGACTGAACACCCAGACCACACCCTGAGGAGCAAGCCTCAATCTCCTTTTCCTTTGCGAACCATTTAACTCCACGTCTGCATCTCTCTTTCAAGCCCCTGGATGTTTTCCTCACCCTTCTTGAACATTTCCTAGCTGCTGAGGGAAAGAAAGGCTAGTATTGATTTCACCATGACTCAAGGGAAGCAGGCAAATGCCTAACCGCGTGAACACGGTCTTGCTGCAGACAGGAGTGGCAGCCTGCCTGCCTGCCGCACCCTGCGGCACAACCACCACCAGCAGCTTGAGACCCCCGAGAGGCACATCAGGCCCCAGCACACGGGGGTTTGTCAGCAAGAGGCACCCTGCACACGAGTGTACAGCTGCTGCCGATCAAGCGTAGTCACAACGGCTCAAACAAAGGTGGCGGCTCTGCTGAGCGATACCACATGGCCAGAACAGGAATGGGTGCCCAAGCATACCTCACCAGATCACATGGAAGCAGCTGCAAGAACGGGACGGGGGCTTTAAGAGGCTGCGGGGTCTCTTTGTCCCACAGTCGGCCAGGGAACAGTGGAATCATGCTAACAATAGCAAGCGTTGGATTTTCGCACTGGGAGTCATTACATCGCAGCGTGCAGCCTCGGGTCCAGAGTCCAGACAAATTCCCCTTGAGGGGATCAGATCTTTCTGCTCAGGCCTGGCGGTCCCAGAAAAGCTGCTGCAGAAAACAGAGTAACTTGGCACAAAAACCTGTTTAGGTAAAACAAGCTAACCAGCTTTCCAACTAACCAGAATTCAAATCCAGACCTAAACCCTCCTTTAAAGTCAAAGGATTTTGAATGCACATTTTCAGCCCATTTCATAGCAAACACAGAGAAGAGGCTTTCCTCACAGTCCCTCTCAGTCTCTGAACTTTCCCAGATGTTAAGGGGGTCCTTGCATTTAAGGTTTGGCACCTTGCAGTTGTCTGCACTGGCTTAACAAGTTGTTCAGATACCTTCCACAGAAAATAAGGAGAATAAAAAAGGGAGAGAGACTTAGCTCTACCTCAAACCCAGCCAGGGTTCCTCTGTGCACAGCCTGGACAACACCATGGTTGAGCTATGTAGGGAAGGAGGCCAATCAATGCAGATCTGTGCTAATAGCCCACAAATCTGGGTTTCTGGCCCAGCAGTAAAGCACCCAGGTCACTTCTGAAGGTCCACAGCACTTCCTACTGTTCACCTCTGATCAAATTTGGACCAAGGGTGGTGTTTCAAAAGCAGAACCTTCTGTTCTGAACCTTTATAACAGTCCTGCCCTGCGTTCTCATTTTGAGATATTTTCTTAATTTATTAGAGATCAGAATCTCAGGAAAAGTGGCAAGTTCTGCACAGTGAAGCAGCTCTTCTAACAGATAACCTATGTTCTTCAAAATAGAACTGACAGCTCCTAGTCTTAAACAAGAAACCACCCTCTGTCGTTCTGTCCAGAAAATAAAGAGAAAACATAGGGTTAATTGAATCAATTGGTCTTACAATTAAATGCTGCTAAGTTAGCTGACATGACTTGACTGCTAGTTTTGTTTTGTTTGTGGGTTTTGTTTTGTTTTTTTAAATGTTGTTTATCCAGAGGTTGCATACACTTTAAATACAGCTAATTTTGCAAACAGCTACTGAAATTTAGTTTAAATCTCCCTTAAGGGACAAAATGACAAGTTTCTCAAACAGAAAAGTAAGTTTTCATAGACTCAACTCCCTGGAAGTTACTGCAATCTAACTGCATTATGGTTAGTAGAAGTACTAACAGAAAACTCGTCCTCCTTCTTGCCGGGGGCTTGACCACCATGAGACAAGAAGTACTTCTTGGATCCTTATACCCACGAATGCCAATTGTAAATGAAGAAGCAGAATTTTCCAGAGAGGTTGAATTCTACCTACAAATCCATAACTTAAGAATTCACAGGTATAAACTGATTATTTCCCTGGAGGGGAGAAGTACCTTAGATTTTCAATAATGAGAAAACAGAGCTGAAAGGGGCATTGTCTTTTTCCAGATGGTGCGAGTCAGGTGCAGATTCAATGAATTCAACACAGTTATATTGATTTTCTCCACTTAACACTCTTGCTTGTAATAGGGCCATTGTCTGCATTATACTGTAGGAACATACAGGTACACATATGTATTTTATCTGAGAGATGGACACCATGTGCTAAAATAAATACTTATTATACCACAGAAAGTTAGAAAAACAACACAATTAAAAACACTTAAAGAGAAACAGTATATTGTGACATCTGTCAGGTCTTTCAGGCAGCACTAACCAGTCTCACAGATTGCAGAAAACAAAGAGATTTGATAAATCTTTAGATTACTGTGCTTGCCCAAACCTCACCTTTTCACTGGAATCACCTTCAAACCAGCACCCTAACAAAGACACCAGACACTGAGTGCGAACACTGCCACTATGAAACTGTTGTGTCGTTATCATTTTGAATGACTGAGACAGGCTCCCCCCACCTCCCCAGTCAAGACAAAAGAACAAAGATCAGTTTCATCTGCACGACTGCAGGGAACAACAGCAGTGAGTGTAAAACCATAAGGAGCAACAGCATTAGCTCATCTTTTCTCCTTAATAAAGCAGCAAACAATTAGCATTAAAGTAAAATGGGTCAATCAAGACCTCAAATCTTCTTAACAGCTAGCACAGTCAACCCATGTGGTCACAGCAATCCAAATTAACCCCATGGATACATCAGTCCTTTCCTCCAATACCTAGAAAGCAATTACAAATGTCACATTAAATCTCTCTCTAAAACACCCTCCTATAGTTTAGTAGCATAACCTGTGATTAAACCTACCCATGAAGTAAAAGCTTTTTCCTCTACTGCAGCAGATGGCTTAAGAAACCACCTCTGTTTCCATCACCAGTCCTTGAAATCAGCTCCCCCCTACGGAAATCGGTGTCACGCTGTTTTTTCTTATTAGCCGAGAGGCACTACAGCACTGCTAATCAGCACACCTGTACACGGAGCCGAACAACAGGAGAAAAAGCAGCAGCCCTAAACACGGCAAGACCCACCCATACTCTCCCCTGGTGTGTGCCATGTGTGTCTGGGGAGGGATCAGCAATACAGTGATTCCACGGAACACCATTCATTTCCACGCTTTCTCTGAAGGCAGTCACACCACCAAACATCATCGAGTTTTCTGCCACTAAGCCCACATACCCTGACTTTATATGCTTTCCCTTTCCAGTTAAAAACATGCTTAAAAGTTAAGGCTTAAGGCTTACTTTCAGGGGCAATTAAGCATATGTTTAAACAACTGAATAAATCCAGATGGACCAAAACAAGCATCTTTGAGTAACAATTCTATGTATCAGTACACGCATAATTTTATTTCTTCAAGTACACACATGGCCTTTAAGGTAGCACACAAACAAAATATCCCAATCATCAGATAATTCAGTTTAGAAAGGGACCTTGGGAAATCACCTGGACCTAGGACCCAAGAATATTACACCTTCCCGAATTTCAAGCTGCTACTCAATCATGCGCACGTTAACTGCAACACTCCCTGATCCCTTTCTAGGCAAGGCTTCAATTCAGCAACAAATGTCCAGTTTTTCTTTTGCTGTGAGCCAAGGTTATACCAGATCAGTTCTCAGCACAGTCACTGCCTGTGCCATAGGTGAAAGATTTGTAAGAAACTCAGGCCTTTGGACTGACACAATTTACAGAGCAACGCAACCATCAAAACCTTTTTTTTTTCCTTTCCCTTCCTTAAGCTAATTGTCACTGTCATCTGTCCCACCACGGCAGATCACATTTCCAGTCTCACAGATGCTGAAGCTGCATTACAAGTGCTGTCAGCACCTTGTGACTTTGCAGAGCTTGTAGTAATAAAGGGGTAACTTTCTGAAAGCCATCACCATAAAGTCCTCACAACCTAAATTCTTTTTGCCTTCTCTCTCTTCTCACCCTTTTAAGAAAGCAAACCTGCCTATAACACATCTACATGACATGCCACATTTGGGGGTGACAGCTGAAATAGTCCAGCAGAGTCTGCAATGGGCCTCACCCACCAATTTCTGTGTTTAGATATTTCTAGCAATTTCTATGGCTCAGAAAACTGTTAGGGAAGCACAGGGCCAGAGCTAGAGAGGCTAGAGCCCACTCTGGTGTCAGTACCCATAGCAAATGTTTCCTCTCATGAATCCAGGTCTATCATTTAGCGCACGGCAACTCATACAGAAAGCAGCATGATACGTGATGAAAGGAAAGGTATGCTTCTGGAACAAATAGCAACAAGGGAATTCTTAACCACAGACTACAGAAATTTAGTTAAGGACTACTGTGATCAGATCACTCATGCCCAGGGTCATTAAATGACTTTGCTTTATTGTTGGAACATACATCTGAAGAGCACTGCTAAGTGGTACTGACATAACATACCGTAACAAATACATCAGAGCTCTAAATCAAGGTTGCAAATGCCGCTTTATGTAACAAACTGCATTATAAGCACAATGAACTGCCCTTCATGCTCAAAATGTGCTAAAATTCTCCACAGATGAACAGCAACTTTCTATTCTCAGGATGACAGCTCTTTGGCTTCTCTCAAACACCCACAGGCAATGTGCAATATGGGTGCAACAAATTGTAAAGTTCCATTAACCAAATCCTGTCCCTTGGGTAAAGGGTGACAAGAAAAGATAGAACTTACGCCACTGCACTTCACTGCTGAAATCACCTCTCTTCCCAGAGCTCTGCTGTACCAGGGCTCACCCGCATGTTTCATTTTGACACTGAACAGTCTCACTAAGCCATTTGGTTTATTTTCAGTGTGCTACTTTAGCTCACCTGTAAATGTCTGAGCTCCTGGAGACAGGCACCCCATTAAGACCGGGGTCCTGTCTGCTGCCGAGTGCATCGTCAGTGTTTTGCACGTGGGTGAAATTAAATAGGCAGTGAGGAATTCAGCAGTTCCTAGACCTAGGTGCTACTAGGGTGAGTTTGGCCTCCATTTCACATATTACACTTTCAGAAGATCAGCAGTAGAGATATACACCCATCCACAAACTTAACTGGACTGTCTCTATGCGAACTGATGAGAGTTTCTAGCACATGCAGGGAAGGTGCCCATTGTCTCATTGGTGAATCACTTGCTAGTGATCTATGAAGTAATGGCAGGGCTAACTCCACTAGGTAATGCACTCTCAGCACGTTCTCCCTTTCTTCCCAGCATGGGCTGAGATGCTGTGATCATGTCATCCCCTTGGGAAGGAAGCAAGAGAAGCTATAGAAAAAAAAATACATTCTGCAGCTAAGCCTCTTCTTGGGTGCACCGGCTATAAGATCTGTAGTCTAGACATCCCCACAAGTCTAAACCAGCACAAGTCAAAAGAAACAGGTTCTTTCACAGGGAGAAAACAAAAGATTTGGGGAGGAAACGGGAAGGAACAGAAAGGGTATGTGCTTCAATCTTGCAAGGAAGAACTCTCCTGAAAACAAAAGGGACAGGTTTTCTGAACTGCCAGCAGCGCAAATGCTGGACAGCAAATTATTTCTGTGAGAAAGGGTGTGGAAAGATTTATTGACACAACCACAAAGGTATGACAAATTAGGAAAAGGAATGCTAGAGAGACCTGGAGTAAGACAGACTTGCTCCATTAAGAAAATTCATACAAATATATCTCATTCTATTGCATTATTTTATGTTAATGACTACTTATATGTGAAAGCCTGCTATTTCGTATCAGGAAGAAGCCTACATGAAAATCCACCAACTAATTGGAGAACTTTATTCAGAGTAAACCTGAAAGTTCCTGCTTAGCATGGAAATAAATGATGTCTGTATCTCACCTACGGAAAGCAACTCTCCTGGCATGCGGCACACCCCCTTGTTTCCCAACGGCGTTTCATAAAGCACATCTTATTCAAATGGCAGGTCGTAATTAGCTTCTCAAATATATACGCAACAAATTGAGGCAAGCAGTCTTTATTTGGTAGATCACATTTGGTGCAACATTCATAGAATCACAGAATGGTTTGTGTTGGAAAGGACCTTAAAGCTCACCCAGTCCAACCCCTGCCATGGGCAGGGACACCTCCCACCAGACCAGGCTGCCCAAAGCCCCATCCAACCTGGCACTGGCACTACAGCCAACGTTACAGCACCGCAGAGCTGCATATGCTTGCGGCTTGTACCTGCAGCACTTCAAGCGAGGCACATTTTGCATAATTTTCTTACATAAAAAGGCTTTGTTCTCCACCGCCTCACTGCGGTTACCAGTCTGCCTGTGCACAGTCGTTTCCTCTCCGTGGCCGATGCATTAAATACAGGGATTGATTTTTTTCATTTTTTTGTCCCTCTCCGATGCAAACTGAAAGCGCTTTCAAACCTCGTACCCCCTTGTCTCACACAATGTTCTTTGTTCAGCCTTTCAGAGATCCCTTTAGAGGAGCTTAGGGGTGGGAGCAGGAGAGGACAGACGGTTACATCCTTTAAAGGGTTTTACAGCCTAGAGATGCTCAAAACCCTTAAAGGCAGCTGGCAAAAGTCGACTGCCCCTATGAAGATAAAGCAGGCGTTGCCGGGGAGCCGTCCACTCCCTTCACCTC
>NW_010172580.1:0-146117 GCF_000695765.1 Mesitornis unicolor
GCCGGCAGTGAGCCCCTGGAGCCAGAGGCGGTCAGCCTGATACACGGAGAAGCGAGGTATACACTAGAAATACAGGAAATGGGGGTCTCAGACTGTGGTTGCCTTTAGCGGCAGTGGGGCACCGAGGAGGTGTGGAAGAGTCGGACAATAGCCACCCTTCACCACCTTACCCACCCTCCCAGCACCGCTGCTGTCCTCCCACCTCTGGTCCTCGGTCACCTGCTACCATCCCTTCAGTTCCCTCCCATCCCCACAGGCATCCTGGTTCTGCTGGAGAGCACTGGGAACCCTTTGGGAGTCGTGGGAAGGCCTGGACAACAAAAGTAGCCACCCAGATTGGCACTTCCCGGCCTTTGGAAGCAAAACCCTCCTTTCAGGAACACAGGAGAGGGGAAACCTTCCTTTATTCCCGCATCAGCACACGAGAGTGGCTGTAACACTGCAATGGCCTGCATGCTTGGCAGTCCCCTCAGACAGGTGTTCTGTCCACCTGCAGATTCCCCATCTCACAGTAAGGGGATGAATTTTACCAGTTTTGCACCAGCAAAACCCTTGGAGATCTCTCTTCAAAGGTGGAGACAGCAGAAGTTTCAGCATTATGTGGCTATCGAGGTTATGAAGCAATGGATTAGAGAAATTAGTTCAAAATTATCTCAAAAGCTGCACAAGCAGCTCTCCAGGCCAGGTGTCATTTCAGGATCAAAGCATCTGTTAGGGGAAAATAATTTTTGCCATTGTATTGCCTTTTTTTTTTAACCTACTGTTCATCTGGAAATAAATTACAGGCCAGAACAGGTGGATAACATTCTGGAATGATTTAATGATTTCTTTAATCTGAATTGTCTTTCAATCTACTTAGCAGGATGAATATTTTTTTTTTACCCTGAATCCAAAAGCTGGGCTTTGCATCTAAAGAGAAAATACCCTAATACACTACTCTGCCACTATCAAGGTGTACTCCCCCCTGCCATGAGTAACCCAGTGGTGATGTTTGCCCTGCTGACAGGCCTGAGGGGAAAACTTGAAGAAAACCAAGCAGAAGATTTTAATTTTCTTTCCTTCCTTGCCACCCTCCAGTGCTTTAGATGTTATCTGCCGTTCCTGGGACAATATCTGGGTAGTAAAACAACTGATTGTAGCGTTCAATCACTGCTGCTTAAATCTTAATGTGTTCTGATTCAAGAACTAAGGTGGCTGCTCTGTCTTTCCCTCTCACTAGGACAGCTTATGGTACCGCTGACTGGAAGAGCAAGGGGAGCAGTGAGGCCTGACTGGACATAGGAGACTTGTGCTGCAAAAACCTATGGATCCGCTGATGTGCAACGAGGCCAGGCGAGATTCCTTCAGGCACATCCACCCCGAGGCTGGGACCCTGTTCCTCAGCGAGCAGGCTCTAACACAAGACAAGAGGGATTAGCAAAATCGTTGCCCACTTACTCAGATGTGAATTTATGATGTTTGCTTTCAGCTGCTATAAGATATTTTATGGGAAAAATACTTTCAGGATCTGTAACATGCTGAAATTCATGGGATAACTCCCTGGATGGCTGGCTTTGGTGCTGTGGTCCCACCAGAGCGGTGAGGCAGATGCGCGGAACATGCCAGGAGCAGACAAAATGCTTGTGGATACAGGGGAAGGTTACAGCAAATAGGAGGTACTGTTGTTACCATTGCCAGGATGGTTCCCACTCATGTGTCTGTTCACTTTAGCTTAATGGACTAAATTAAGGTAAAGAGGTCTTAAATTTGTTTTAAATCCATTAGGTTCAGTACATGCACCAGTAAACCCATAATTTTTTTTAGGAGTTTTGTTTTGTTTTGTTTTTTAACCCAGCACAGCTCTAAGTGTGAGTTTGCTACGAGGCAAGCCCTGTGTTTATACCACGGCACCAGCTCATTCCTGGAGAAGCATATTTGGAAGAATTTCTGCATTACCAGACAAGACAGCCAGGCTGGTGAACCTGCTAGAACCCCGCTCCCCAGGACTGCCTGGGGTGGCAGAGAAGGGATTTGGCACAATTCCCTGTCAGCCCTCTTGGTGAAGGGCAGGGGCTCTCAGCCACGGGGGTCATTCAAAAACAAAAACCAGACCCACAAGAACTGGCATCCAGAGAAAACATGAAACACATGAAAGCAACTCCAGCTTTAACCAAAAATAGAACAGTAAGGTTCCTCCACCTGACTAGGATGACTCAATCGAGTAGATTCACTTCTGAATTTTTGAATTTTCTGAATACTCATTTGATCAATGTACAACACCTAAAAGATGACCTCCACAGCCATCTGCTCAATGGAACATCTGAAATTTATCGAACAGCTAAGAAACAAACAGCAACTGGAGCTTCCTGTTGCCACAACGGATCGTGCTGTTGCTCACTGCACGTGACAGAAAAATCAAGCATCCACATCACCACGCTCAGGTTTTCTCTAGAGAAACTGTGTGAGGTGGTAAGTCATTGGTTAGGTGCTGAAGGAATCTGACAACGAGGGATTCTGAGTCGGCAGCCTGCCAGGGATTCACGCTTCCTAGTTAAATCTTGTTTAACTGACCATGTGCTCCACAGCCACTGGCTGTGATTTATCCTGGGAAGGTCTGACAACCTGGCCATCATGCTCAGGCGGTACAAGAAAAAGAGCTCCACATACCGCAGGAGGGTAACTTGCTGCTAGCAGTGCTCAGAGCGTCCTGCCACTGCTCTCCTGCAGCGTTCATAGCAGCAGACCTCTCCTGGAGCTCAGTACTGCGTGTGGAGCATGAGCCTTCATGGCGGTGCAGCTGCGGAGCAGCTCCCTAGGGTGAAAAGTGGGTCATTTGTTACACCCATAGGACAGCATGGCAAACAAAGCTCTTTGAGCAGTGTCACTGGCATGGACCACTTTGCTGCAGCACTGTACCAGCAGCAAACCAGTCTGCTAGCCCACAGTCCCAAACCAGCAGTGAGTAAAGTAGGACAGCTGATTTTTCCTTGAATAATAAGTACCCAAGAGGAACAGACACAGAAATAACTGCTCCTGTGAGACATCAGCCCTGGCCGGGTACTACAGCCTGACCAGTTCCTAACCAACACCTGGGATGCTGCTGTTCTCAAGCACTGCTTTATATTTACAAGATCTCTCCTTTGCACATACAGAAAGATAATTCCGAAATGGTCTAAAGCCACTCAGGGAGTGAGGAGATGAATGAAGGAGTCTCTGTGAATCACTGTAGCATGCAGAAAAGATCCCAAACATGAACAGCTCATACTGCTAAGAAATGAAGTGTCAAAATTCTCCCCGAGCAGCACCAGTTCTGCTGTCCAGCCACCCCATCAACATTTATTTGCCTATTTCTTCACAAAAGCACTGCAGAGTAACGCCGCTGCCTCCTCCTCAAACTACCCAAGCTCATTCTTCCAAAGGCTACGCAACCAGGCCATCCGGCTGTCTTCCTCAGCTCAAGAGCTCAGCAGCATTACCAGTGCTGAACATCAAGTGTGATTTTTAAATCTTTAGCTGATACTGCACAGAGATACAGAAAGCTAAAGGCTTACAAAAATGTAGCGTAATTAGGGAACAATAGGAAACAATGGTAGGTAAAAGCACAGACCAGGACAGAGTAATGTCTGTAAAGAGAATTTCTTAAAACACATGTAAAATTACTGATTTTTTAAATCAGATACTCATGTGCTAAGTATTTCTGTGAACCTTCAGTATTCAGAGTTATGTAGATGATGCAGTAATAGCTGCCTTAGCTGAGGGAATGGTAGCTTCCACAGGCAGGATTTCCAATTTCTCCCCGCTTGTCAGAGCAGCGCTGATACACCTTCTGCTTCCATTTCATCGTACCCTCAGTGAGTGCATCTCAGTGGAGACACTATATTCAGGGGCACATCTGCCTATCAAGGACTACAATTTACCTGTAGAAAAATCAATTGCCAGTAAAACTCTTCAAGTATCCTCCGGAATTCAGAAATGAAGCATATATTACTATTCTTCCTGAACCTCCCCATAAAACATTGGCTTACTCAGTATTCTGTGGCAGGAAATTAATAAAACTTGTCCTAGTTCCTCTCAATTATAGCAATAATATAACCTCATTTTCTCTTCATACACATTTAAAACTCGGGCTACAAATATAATACACGGTATTCTGTAAATGAAGCAATGTAATTACAGTGTGGGAGTGCAGTCTCAGTGACAATTGTACTTGGAGCAAAACTCCAAAAGATAATAACAAAGACGGTCTTCTAGGTCACTTCTCACCCAAAATTCTGAGGCTAACCAGAGGCTGTACCACCTCCAGCTCCACTCAGCAGTGCATTGAGATGGTTTAACTTGCAAAGGCTCACAGAAGACATTTTAAGGGCTGAGGAGGACCAGGACACAGCAATGGCACAGTGATCCCCACTTCCCTGTAGAACCACACGTGCTCTGTATAGAGATGCCCAAGTCTCAATCTGAAGGCTCTGAAGAGCACAATACAGCACTTGCCACTCACTGCCCCCTGTCAGGTCAGGCTGATACAGCCAATAAATCAAACCTGTAAGAGTGATTACAAAATTAGCACTGCTTGAATTATTAGTGATGGAATTCAGTGCACTATAGTTTTATGCGCTATGGCTTCATTGATATGCGGTGCTTCTCCTTCCTGGGAAAACTATGAAGTTTAGAGGCTTTTTCCTTGACTACTGTATGGATGTCACCAGCATTTCATTGCATAGACCTGAATTTCAGGTCTGTGTTTTTGCTTATGGCAGCCCAAACAGCCCAGTCATGAGTGCAGCAGCCTGTGAAGGGATCTTGAATATCATCTGTCGCACGGTTAGTTCCCTCAGCCTCTCCCCAGAGAAAACTCTGCGCACACTATTTGTTTTCAGAACACGCTGGTTTTTGTTCTCCAGAATAAAACTTTTGCCCTGGTTTCTTATGGAAACAAAGCTCCTATAATCACTGTGGGAGAACACAAACATCTGGCTGCCATTGCATAATTTCTTAATTTGTCTGGCGTATCTCAGCCAACCCCTAGCGTGAGGATGTGCTCGCTTTGGCCTCCATCTCAAATAAATGGAGAAAGAAGTTTCTCCCATCAACAACCAGAAGAGTTTTAGTTGTCTTTCTCTGTAGAGGGACCCAAAACAGTTGTGCCCCTAGTCAGTCAACACCTGAAATGCCTGAAGTCCAGAGGGATTGATCCTGGCCCCGGGGCTGTACTTGTCCTTTGTGGTCACTCGAGCTGGGCAGGAATGGCATGGTTGTTTCTTTTTTCCTCTCCGTGCAATTGCTAGGACTGATCATACAAATCATGTCAGTGATGTGTGCAATTGAAAACGCAACCCGAAAGACATTTCTATACAAACCTGTGATGTGCAATACCGGGGGGAGGGGTGGGGAGCTATACATTAAAGGACTAAAATGATTTTTCAACAAGAATTATTTGCGACAGAAAGTAGGGAAAAGACAGAGGGGAGCAATAAATGCTGGTGCGATATACCTGTTTATTATACTGATAAATGACACATTTTTCCTACTTGATGTGTTGGGGACTGAGTGACCTGGCAGTAAAACAGACTTGATATTGCCACTTAACTCTTATTTATGTCTTTTCTGGTTCACCTTTTATTTGCATAAATAAGAAGCAGAAAGAAAACCCAATTCTTTAACAGAATCGCATGGGATTCCCCGAGGAAAGCTGATGGATGTTGCAGACACACGCCTTCCCAGGTACCACACAAGTAACAAGTTTTGGCCCTGCGCTCTTACAGACCCCTGCTCAGCGACCCCTCACCCCATGTCCAGCTGACGCAGAGCTGACAGCCCGGCAGGGTTTGCTCAGGCACCAGCTTCAACACTCCAACTCCTGAAGTTTGTGGGGAGAAACAAGTAAGCAAACATTACATTTTGATTTTTTTTGTAATTAACCTTTCAAAAATGCGGGACCTATAAATATATTAACTATAAACCTAAATATAGAACTATAAACCTAAATATGTAACTATAAACCTAAATACATAACTATGCCTACAAATAGGCATTTAGAGAAATTCAAAGACCTGTGAAGCTTTCTTTTGATGGAAGGAAAAGAATAATTGTTTCTAAAAAAAAAGACCAGAAAGACTGCAAGCACTCCCGTATCACAGGGCTGTAGCTTGGGGTTTTTTCTAAAGATTACAACAATATTCCACAGCTGCATTTCACTTTACTGTATCTTAAAATACAATAATAGTTTGAAGCAAAACAGAACCGAGGACCGTCTTTTGTTGCTTAATTTCCCAAGGAAAACCTCCAGTGAATATATTAATGTGATCGTCACATGAGTGAGACTTCCTCTGCGAGGGGACTTTGCCAGGGTCGAAACAAAACCTTCAGAGACCTTTTCTCAGAAACCTGATCACCACCATAAAATTCTGGTAGTTGACCCTGAATACTCCAAAACCAAAGACATTTCAGATTCAGATCCATAGTACTCACTCATATCTTTGCAGAAAAATCTTGTCAAATTAAATGGAGGATGAAGATAACAGATTAATTTCTATTAATCTTCAAGATCCATATTTTCCTGTTCTGTGCACTCCATAGTAGTTTTTTATATGTATCTACTTCTGTTTAATTTTATCAGACAGTTCCAAAGTCTTAAAAGAAATTATAAGCGTCTTTATAATTACTAGGATTTTTTCCCCATAAGGCATTTCTCATTCTTTTGTTTATGTTTTGAGAGGAAACATCAGTAGTACAAAGAAGTGGTGCTGCACAAAAAACCTATCCCTAAAGAGCTGCTGCAGAACAACAAAAGAAATGAACACAACCAGGAGGAGAAAGCTCTGCAAGGGAGTCCCCAGTGGAAAGAAGTGGATGGAATTTCACACGCACAGACTCTTACATTATTTGATAACCAGAAACCCACCTTTCTCCTGTTTCTTTCAATTTGTGTTCTCTTATCTAGGAATCCTCTTTCTGTTTTATACCAGCATTTGGAGCAAGAAATACATTAGTATTTGTGGATAAACCAGAATGGAAGGAACTGGGCCAGTACAGACGTTTGGGCTGTTTATAACCCATCCTAGGAAAGTTTGCAATGAGGTGAAAAAGCTGTAAGACCACATGAGCATCCTCCCAGCCAGCTCACTGTGCTCACGCAGAAGTGGTATCAGGGATGGCTTTGAGTGGCAGGATGACCGGATTTGTTATTTCACCATTCCCCACCAATTTGCTTGGTCCTCTTCGATGACACCTAACCATGTCAGGCACTGATAGACCAAGGGGAACGAAACACCCACCCTCTCCAAACGGCCTGCGCACAGAAGAGCTGGACAAGACAGCTCACTTCAACATGCGCTGCAGCACGGAGGTAGGATTTTGTCTGGTTTGGCTTGGTAACATCCCAAGAGACATCACAGCTGCAGAAGGGTTCAGTATTAACTACATAAGCCCTCCCACCACGTGGCTGGCTTCATCCTGGAGTTGTCCTTTTGCTGTCTCCATTGCCTTTGTTACTAAGTGAGATGGATTAAAGCCAGACCAGCTGCATCGCACACCCCCGAGTGCCGCCCCGACAGCTCCTCGAAGGGTTGCATCTGTTTAGCAAAAGCAAAAAGGAGACAGAGGTAGCACAGGACACCGCAGCCAGGTACCAGAGAAAATCCTGACAGGCCGGAGGGAAAGCAGGAAAATATGAACAATAAGGAACACATGTGAACAAAAGAGGAATTAAGCACTAGACCAGATGATCAAAGGAGGTGGTAAATTCTCCATTTCTTGACACCTCCAAATCAAGACCGGGTGTCTTTCCAGAGGACATATTCCAGCAGTGCAATCCAGCTGCCAGAGCATCCTCTGGCCCATGATGTACACAGGAAGTAGAAGCAGAGAATCTGACTGTCCTTCCTTGCCTTGAAATACCCGTAAAGCAGCATCATCAGCCCTTTTTGGGACTCAACTGTCCTTAATCCCAGGGTATATACTTTTTAGGACTTTCGGGTGGTTCTTTTGTTTGGGTTTTCTTAGCTCTCATTCAGGGACCTCCATGCATATTACAAAAGACCTGTGCTCCATACTTCCACGAGTTAAGTAAAGATTACCCTAGAGGGCAAACCTTGCAGAATATTTTCCACTGTAACCTGTGCGTGCAGTTTGATGGACATTTCTGCAAGCATTGTAGCAAAAGCAAATAAATGGCAGGAATATCTGTGGAAACAGTGGTGCTCAAGCACATAATGAAAAACCTGGAGGAAAGCAAGTTTTGACTGCCTACTTTTGCCTATGAGCCCTGGAGTCATATTTAGCCATGCAGAGAATTAAAAAAAAGATAGAGCTAACCCGATAGTTTACTGCTCAGAGGACAGCCTATCAAAATCACCCTTGTTACTACAGTAATAGTACATAGTTACAGGGATTGGGGCTGATTCTGATCAGCCATACCAAGCCATGCCTCAACCCATTTCATACTGAGACTCATATGAGTCTGGTCATATTTTAAGTGTCTATGAATTTATGCAAACGGAATCTCTACCAGAAAAATCAGATTGTCAGATAATTGACCATTAATCTTTGATAAAAGTTTAAAAAAATTAAAGCAATCAGAAATCAGCTTAGCATACAGTCTCTTGGGCCTTATTTTGCTCTAGTAAGTCTGTACACTAAGCTGATTTGTGATTGCTTTAAGTTGTAAAAATTGCTTTTTAACCCACGGATATCAATGAGATTGCACCTGGTGTAAGTCGGGGCTGAATTTGATCTGCTGTGTGCCTTAATCACAGTATATTTTTGTTAAAACCCAGTATTTGTGTGGATCTGTGGATGCTGATTTGTTCAAGCGCACGATAATCTCCCCCTAAGCCCGTCAGAATACAGCAGGTTAATAATGCTGTAAGTAGAATCCAATTTATTCATAAAACACGGCAATGCTTTAACTAAGCTGTTCTTTTGTGGCAAGCCCCCTCCCGCCCGGCTGAGGCAGACAAAGGCTCCGGCTGCAGGCAGTGGGAAAGGGTCAGGATAACAACAGCCCGGCGCCTGTCTCTCGGTCCGTCTGGTCCGTCTGTCTGTCCAGTGGGCAAACGGTTCCCTCTCCACCCGCCATTTTGCACAACTGAAGGCGCCATCGTGCCCTGTCCCGCAGTCTGTGGTACCCGCTTTGGGAACTAACTATGGCTCCACGTCCGTAACCGTTATTTGGGAAAGTGCCCCAGCGTTTCTGGTGGCAGCAGGACAGTGTAATCCTGTGACAACATTCCAGCCCATTAACATTATCTCTTAATTAGCATTTATAGCACTTACTGGGTGTTTATCAGAATTCAATGAGCACACACTGTAAAACTTCCTTTCTTCTGTCATCAACAAAGTAAATAGAAATGCTGCATGCTTTAGTGGGAAATTAGGTTTGCTTTGCACAGACTTAAGGAAAGCAAGGCATTTTCTGTTTAAGGACTCCTTGTGCAAACTGTCGCAGCCAATGAACTTCGGGAAACCCTCCACCCATTTGTGATCCCCCCTCTGTCAGCATCAGCAGCCCTCGCCAGGAACCATGGCCGTATCACGTTTGGTATCACCGCAGCACAGCACAGAGATGGTCTCACAGCCACGGGCACCACAGTCCAGGTAAGAAAAGAAAGACAGAATGGCAGAGACAAACATCAGCCATGACAAGAGAATAAAACCACCCTGACCAAAACAACCGAACCACCCAACTATCACAGAGGGATTCAAATCGAAGGGGACACCCATGTTACCTCTGATTAAATTGCAAGAGAGTGGTTTATCATAAAATTTTGATTTCTCATTAAGTCAGATTTTGAGATACTAACCAAAGGTGCATGTCTAAGCCCGTGCTGCTCATTTGTATGCAGTGCCAGAGGGCTGTTCACAAGTCAGGGGCTCTCATGCCCTGACCCTCCTCCCTTTTCTCACAAGGGCTGGTGGCAGCTGGAAACAGCCACATGACAGAGAGGGTCCCTGCTCACTTCTTCAGGCCATTTACTTTTGCCAAGCTCCAAGGTAACTCCTCTTTCTAGAGCTCCCCTCTGCAATGCTGCTCAGCAGCACAATTCCAAAGCTGGCAGGTCCCACAGCTGCCTGTGCCCTCCATCCTCACAGGGCAGGCACCCGCGCTGCAGGAGTCATCCTTGCAAACACACAGGCAGAGCGCTGCGTGTGGCCCTTCTGTGATCCCGGGGAGAGGACAACCAACCAACCTGCAACGCGGGCTCCAGACTCATCCAAAATTAAAAGCTTCTGATAAAATTACTGGTTAAGATACTTAATAAATTGAACAGACTAGGAAGTCTTCCCTCCTACTGGGAAGTAGGTCCATCGTTCAATGTGCTCTAGGATTCCTAGAAAAGAAACCACAGAGCATGCTTTATTCCAACTGAGAGCTCGTGGGTGCCGCAGTGAAAACATTAACCCAAAATCGATGCCCTGCGTTACACAGGTGTCCAATCCGGATGCTCATAAAATTTTCTCCCAGGATAATAAACTTATTTTGCTGATGCGATTAAATTTCTGCAGAAATCACCTTCAGCTCCCAGGGATGTTGCAGTAACGAAGTTTGCCACAAGCTGGTAGGGTCCAAGTGCTATAATACTGTTGCTACAGCTGTACCCAATGACACCACCGCACCTAATGAGCATGGGTAAACCCACAGCCAGACAGCAACAAAAGCTCCATGAAGTTACATCTGTGACTCTGCCAGTGGGTACCACGAATGGGTTAAGAAGCACACGGGTATCAAGAATGAGCTGAAAACGTCAAAAGATTCATTAGAGGTCACAATGATTTCCAGAAATGCTACAAAACACAGACACTGAAGGCCAAGTTTGCAGCTCCAAAGGAGAGGAGACGCCCTATCACCTAGGAGTTGTTATTAGATTCCTGTCTAGGTTTAAAACCATTTTTAAAAGGATTGTACCACTACAGATGTTTTTCAGCAGCACTTTCTCACGTGCACCATGAAGACTAACACATAAAACACTGTCAAGCACTCCCGTGACCTCAGCACCTTCGGGAGGCAACTGATTTCCAACCACTTGCTCTGTTCTCATCAATGTGACAATCGTATCCCACCTCTGCTGGACTTCTCCCTTCACCTTTCTTTGTACAACTGACTGCTCAATTTTATAGCATTTGGTCTATGTGCATAATAGGAGGCGGCTGTTGCTGATGATTTTCCAGTGCTTAGGTGTCTAAAAGGCAAAGTAAACTGGTGCAAAATGAGGTGAACCAGCGAGAAAGAAGGTAATTCAAAACTGAGGTAGGAGACAGAGAATGCCCATCGAGTTCAGCACAACTCACCAACAGCAGAACATCATTTTCAGCAATGGCAACAACCTTGGCGAGCTTTGACCTGCTAAGGGTAGTACATCCGGGCAGGAGCAACCCAAGGAATCTCATTTTATTTTTGCAGAAAAACTTCATTGTTTCATAAAAGTTCGGAGGGACAAATCACCCTCATCCTCTGGTACATAGCAAGGATCTAATGGATAGTTTCTGCTAACCACTAGAAAACTGAAGTTATGAGAATGCATGAGCCTCCATGCACAGAGCGTAAAAATCCATCTCCAAACAATCAGATATGGCAAAACCAACTCTCGATGTGGATGGAAACATCACCACAACCACGGAGTCAAGGCTGTTTCTCCTTACGCATCTCCTGTCCAGCTCCAGGGCTAGGCTTCAGCCGAGCTGATGCAGTGACTTACACACTCCACGAACAGTGGTTCTCTTCATGGTGCTCGAGCAGCTCATGATTCTGCTCTTTCAGATATTGCATCAGGGCAAAAGCACCTCATCTAAAATTACTCCCTACTGATAAAGAACTATGGGATCACTGCAGTGAGGCTTAAGACGCTTTGAAATATGCTTCAGGATTGGCAGGGGAGGATTCCTAGATTAGCAGTGCGATTTGATCTGAATGCTTCAAACTTCCAGAATTTTCACAAGAAAGTTCCTTCTTGCCTGGTTGCTTGCATGAATGTGCTTCCTCACCCCTTGCCTTTGCCAGCAACCCAAGGGCATAAGGGATGGGAGTTTCTCCCCACCTGCTACAGCAAGGCCATGGAAGTAGCAGAGCTATTGGCAAAAGGCTTTGTTAGAGGAGGGGGGAAACACAAGACTATAACGTGAAATTTTACAGTCACAGGAAAAGGTCCTCTGGATTTACACTGATCTATTTGGCAGTGAATATGTTAACAGTTGACTGTAACTGTGTGGAGAGAAACAAGCCGCTGGGATGCTGGCAGCAAAATACTGCTTCATCCAATTCCTGCCATGCCAAGCTCCTTCACCCTCTCTCAAAGCAGCATTTAGACAAATGCCAACATTTTAAAATTAAGTGGCCCGATCATTATTAATTCATTTGGTACTCATTGTAACAACATTAATCTCAGTAAACTGCAGCAGCTTTATTACACATGTAATGTGTGCTCTCCCAGAATTTCCCTGTAAAATCTCTGACATTTCTAACAATGTAAAGACAATGAGACATTACAACCAAGCAAAACAATAATAAACACACAACTTAATAAATCATTATTCTGCCCACAAGTATGTTAAAAAATAAACTAATTTCAAAACTAGGGAAAAAAACAACATGCAATAAGTGACATCAGTGAGTTTGAGGCTTTTGGTTGCAACAAAGAAACAAAACAGCATGCTAATATGACATTTACAAATAATACCTAACCGCAGCCTAATTAACTTATTGTGTGCTTACTAAGCTAGCATACATATTATATTAGAAGAAAAACACTTATTTGTTCTGTTGCTAAGAAACTTCAGACATTTGCATATTTAACAAATTGTTAGTGTGTTTTTAACCAGAACCCATCACTATTTATAAAAGACAAATTTAAAACATGAGATCAAAGACACAACATTATTTTTTTTTTTGTCAACTGTCTTTGTTCAATGGCTCAAAGCAGCAGTTTTATAGCCGGCTGATACATAATGAAACATCTGGTATTATTCTGAATTACAGCAGAACCCACTAGCAGTAAAGGGCTTTTCTGTATTTCTCATACACCAGACAATGTACTACGGGGACCAATCCAGCAGCACTTGAGGAATGTGCCTGTGAAACGGCTGCAAGGTTTGGCCGAGTGAGGAGTTCAGGATCCACCTCTAGAACAGGAACACCACTCACTCTTTCTGTGATATCGCAGGAGGCCTGGGCCAGTCCACTGTGTGTGTGTGACATCCCAGGCACGTCCCCGTGCCACTAAGCGTGCCCTGCCAACGTGGCCAGTTCCAAAAATGCTCCTGGGTGTTTCTATCCTGCTCTGCCACCTCCAGCGCAGACATATTTTAATAGGAGCAAGATGACAAAGGAAAGCAAAGAGACACCAGAAGGAAATCTGAAATCTGGAGAAGCTGTGACAAAGCAAAGGTAATCGTAAGTTTGCTCTCTGGGCAACTTAAAGGAACTAAAGTGGAAAGGATGTTATATGGAGTTAAAGCTCTCTTCAGAAAGCTGCCACAGAGACTGTCATGCTAGCGCTGCTTTTTCCACTTGCCAAAGGTATGGGGTAGCCAGGCATCTCCTTCCTCCTCTCTCCTCCCCTCCCCGCTCTGCCTCTTGCTGAAAACCCAGGATCAAGGAATTCCCGCAGCAGGACAATACCTTGTGAAACTCCTGGGGACAAGCTAAAAACAGTTGTGCTTTGTCCTCAGCCAGCTAAATGCTTTGATTTATCATTTGAAACAAAGAACTCCCAAAGGAAACATGCCACAATCAAAATCATTCTTTATGAGAGTAAACTCTGAAAAAATAACAATTCTGCTAAACTGTGGCATTAACCAAATCAAAGTAACAGTTTACCTCAGTCACCAGCAGAGGTTTCTAGAGGATTTTAAACAGTACCAAGACAAAATCTTGCAAAAGTGTTTGCAATAGCTTCAGTAACAATTACGTACAGACTTTATTACGTAGAAGTAGCAGGTGAGCAGAGCGCAGGCAGCAGTTAAAGCTGTGCAAGGCTGAAGACGACTCTGCTGTCAAGAAGAGACGGATGTGATCGCAGTACCAACCCCGGATTTGGATGTGACGAACTGCAGCTCTTCCTGCACCCAGAGAGCTCTCACCTACAGCGTATAGAGGGGAGGCTGCTGAAAACCACTGCATTTTCGTCAAGACTCAACAGGTCCTGGGAGCTCTGTCCCTCCGGAGGAGCGGCTCGTACCAGCAGCTCTCCCCCACTCCCTGCCGCATCGCACGGACCCCCTCGGGAGTACAGGGAGTACATTTTTCAGTGGTCTCCATCACAGGAGTATGTTACTTCCCACTAAGGGGTAGAGTCGGGAGAACATGTACAAGAATGCGCACATTTTTAAAGCCTTTGTGGGTTCAAAACATACACATAAGTCTATGGCCCACAGTGACATTTGTCTGTTAAAGTTTCAGGCAGAGGCTGTGTATGACACGACTCCATCTGTGACTCTGCTGGCTGGCTGAAAGCTCAGTTTTTCCAGGAGAATCCTCTGCGTTTCCAGCCCAGCACCTCTCTGTGTTAGTTAAGATGAAGCAAACTTTGCCCCAAAAAGCTTACCATGCTAGAAGGTGTCCCCACGGGACACCCATGGCAGGCCCAGCCAGTGGCCCATGGCTCCATGCCTTTGCTGCTGATCACGTATCTCCCTCCACTCACACTGCCGCATTTGCTTTGCAGCAGCGGGCTCCTTTCATCCCCGGCAGCCAGCCCGTGTTAGGAGCACACCTGGATGTGTTGCACACACGAATGCTGAACAGAGCAAGATTGCAAGTGCCAGCAAGGCAGGAGAGAGCTGCGCACAGTCTTCTAGTTACAAGTAAACAGCTGAAGTTCAGCTGTATTATAAACAACTGAAAATTGGGCATGAAATGGGAAGTGGGTATCATTCCTAGAAATCAGTGCCAACAGTCTCTGTACTTAGAAAACACACACAAATACAAAGCTTTTGCTACTAACAGCGAGTGCCACAGTTTCTATTTGAGGCAGAGGACTCCAGTTGTAGCCACATCCATTCCTTACATTCTTCTTGGATGCAGAAGGGGGCTGATGGAGGAAGGATAATCTTGGGAAAGTTCTACTGAAATAATGAATACTAATAATACTACTAATGATACTACTAATAATATAAAGTTGGTCTGTTAAGACACTCCCGGTTCATAAACCACCAAAGCTTTTCTGGTGGAAAGCACGCTGCAGTCAGCTGTTACGAGATGGGCTGAAGCAAAGCCTGATTGCTCACACACAAAAAGCATTTGCTGCTTCCCTCAGCCCTGCCTGGTCACAGGTACGGAGCTGCCTGCTTCTGCAGGTCTCAGTTGCTCTCTCTTGGGGTGGTTCAGGTGACAGCCAAATTCCAGGCCTGCACTGGACACCCAGCCAAGTTCCACCAACCATCCTTGATGGGAACGGCACCCTCCTCAGAATTACTTCATCCACGTTTTATGTTACAAATGTGCGATGCCTCCCCGCTGGAGCACTACAGCATTTCTAACACTGCTGCTTTCTCCTTGGCTTTCTTCAGAAGAATAAAGCCAAAGGCACACTTGGGGCTTGATGGAGGGCTGTAGCGAGCAGTGACAACACTGTCTGCATCACAGGAACCAAAAGGGAACAGAGCTCTGCAAGAATAAATTCAAGAAGCTCCAAGCATTTAATTTTGCATTTTCAGTACACAGCATTCGACACTCAAACATGTTTTGAAAAAATAAAATAAACCAGATCTATTTCAAGTGTGTAGACACAGAAGTAATAATCTCCCAGTCATTTAGTAGGAAAAGTCGGGTTTCATTTTTCCAAGAGCTCTAATTCCTACTAGCTTATGAGTGCTGCGGTCTTGGGTAAAGTTCTCTACCCACTGGTACCTTACATGAAAGGATTCATTTCCCTTTTTGTAAACTTACTGTACTCCTATTAGTACAAGAAAAAACAAGTAACTACTTACTTGGAAGAAGTCTATGGCTCTAAATGTCAATTATCCACCTTATCAGACCTTGAATAAGGAATATACATTTCACAGAGCTCAAAAATATAGACCTCTTCAAATGACCATAATGGCACCGTTATGACAGCCCACTGTGGGTTGTGTTTCCTGTTGTGTCAGGATTCCAACCTTCCAGAGATATTTAAAAAAACCAACAAACCACCCCCTTTTCTAAAGCTCCCATCCAGCCACAGGAATAAAGGTATAAAAGAGCTTTATGATATTTTCACTTCTTATGCCTCCCTTAAAGAATATTTCTATGATCCAGCTTCATCTGCATAATGGATTTGCAGCTCTTTATGACAAACACAGTAAAAGTTCTGCAGGTGGCCCACGTGAGTGCATGGCCTGGCCAGGGACATTGACACAAGGGATGGGCGAATTGTCAGCCAAAGGTCTTGTCTACAATTTATGTCCCCTGGACCCCTATTTTCTCTCCCATCTTGTACTGGTTAAGCTACATCTCTCTTGCAAGCTTCTAATTAATATAGGCTAATTATTAGTCTATAGGCTTCTAATTATGATTAGACTGTTTTGCCCTAGCTCTTGTACTCCTTAGGTAGAACAAGCACTTGGGTATGATGCTGCCACAGCAGTGGAAGAAGCTGAGAGATCTGTAGTCCTTGTGACAGCAGTGCAGCTTATTGCTCTTTGAAAAAGGACTGGGATGAAAAGCAGCATTTAATCAACTTTCAAAGAAAGCCAAAAATCAAATGTCTGTAAGATTAGTGTCAAATACTTGGATCCTTTCCTCCTAGGGTAAGAGAGTGTCCAGTGGAGAAAATCTCACAGAGAAACCCGGAAAGTCTGGAGGCAAATTCAGCTGAGGATATCTAGACGTACTCTTGGCAGTTTAGTGCTTAGGCAAGGAGTGGGTTGGGTGTGTGGAGGGTTTGTGTGTAGGTCAGGCAGGGGCTGCTGTCAGTCTCCGTCAGAGGAGCCCGCTCCCTCGCTGGCCTTGGCAGGAAGGAGGACACAACCAAAATTCATCAGTGTACCCACTGATGGGTAAAGAGGGAAAGTCTACAAGAAAGCAACACAAGAAACCCTCCCGTAGGATCCAGCTCAGATGGGCGGGACCGAGACTCTACCAAAGAGCAAGAGGAAAGAGTTATCAGTGACTGTGGCTCTGGGCACTAGGACGGTGTTACACGGCTCTCAACATGTGTAGTCACCAGCATGCCCAGCCTCAGCAAAAGCCCTGCTCTCCACCAGCTGGATTCAACACTCACACACATAACCTAAAGCTGTCTGGGTGGCTTTAATTTATCCTCTTGGTGCTTGTGCGTAATGCGTTTTTAATGAGGGGCAGCGCTTCAGGGGCAGAGGAGAGCGGTGCTGCAGGTTTTTCCTAGAACTCTGCCTCTTTCCTAGAACTTCAACAGCTCTGGCGTAACGGCCTGAAGGACTGCGCAAGGTATTACCAGAAAAGTCACTAAATGCTATTTGAACTTTCACATTTTGATGCCACACAAAACTGGGTCACCCAAGTCTTTCCTGCATTTGGAGGGCAACGTTTACCATGGCAGAGAGAGAGGGTAAGGAGATGAGGAGACTTCTATACTGTGCATGTATGTGTAAATTGAAGTGAAAAAAAAAACCAAACCCTTGGGAGAGTGCAGAGAGAAGGAAAGGTGAAAAACAATGAACATGAAATAGAGTTGGTAATTGCAGGAAAATCACTGGGCAATGTTACAGAAGTTCTCTTTTGCTTCATTCATGGCTACGCCAGTGCAGCTCCCCGAGATGACACCAGCACAGCACTGCTCCCTCTGTAGTGTTCTCCCAGCCAGTTACCACTCGTGGGCCACAGCCCATCTTTGAGACTGTATGTTTTACCATAGTGCCTGTTTCCTTCAAATAAAGATTAACCTTTCCACACATAACCAAGTCCACAGACAGTCCAGGTTTCCGAGCTGAACATTTTGGCTTAAAATCCTCTACGGCAGGCTTCCTGTGACTCTCCATCAACCCAAACACATACCAGGTCTGGCTAAGATTAAAAATGGAGATTCTCTAACTTGCAGTCCCTATCTAAGCCACACCGAGTGTTGCTGCTTATCAACCATGGCCATACGTATGCACTGCAAGGTATTGGCATTGCAAGTGGGAAAACTCACTGTTACGGCGTGCATAAGGAGTTCAAGTTGTTTGTTTGTTTGATAAATTCTGAGTGGCTTCTAAACATTCTTTACTCAGACTGGCTTTCTGTGAGTGTTCCAGTCAGGACAGCTGGATCACTTGGCCGTTTGTAGGCAGTGGGCAACAGAGCACCAACAAGACAGAGTCAGGCCAGTTAAATCTTCCTGAATACTCGCAACCAAGTGATGCCACGGATCATTTGTCTCTACCCGCTCTATCATTACCCCTCCCTAGTTTTATTTACGCAGTTTATTATACCATTCAGGTTTTCTGAAGCTTTGCAGTAAAACGAGCAAATATAACTTTATATTAAATCAATATATTCAGTGGTTATTTGATCATCTCCTTTGGCAATATCACATGTATTGGATCTAGGAGCTACAAGCAAGAGGATGGCAATTCTTGTTTGGAAATGAAGAGCCATGTTGCACATTTGAAAAAAAATTGTAATGAAACCTTCATTATAAAGACATATATTTCACCATCCATCATCTCCAAACACGCAGACCTGGAAATGAAAACCTGCCTGTGTTTAATTTGATGGGCCGAACACACCGGATTCCCATCCTGTCAGGGGGAGGGGAGTGGTATTTTATTTATTCACATGTCTGAAAATAGACAGGTACATTTCAGAGCATCATCTGGCCTTGAAATCCTGGAACCACTGATTTGAAAACAACCCTGCGTCACGTGCCCTTGTTTCCCATCTCATCGAGGGCTCCATTGTTTGCTCCCATTAGTGTGGGGGGCTTTTACGCTGCACTCCCCTCCTAAGCTGCACAGCATCTGCTATGGGGGGAGTATTTCCTTATTTATTAATTTATTTCCCCAATTTTGTTTTTAATCTCTGCTTCTTTGTGGCTTCCTGGAGTCATCCTGACAAAGCCGAGTATTCTGTTCCTGTCCTTTATAGCACTGGAGGGCACTGAGGAACACATGAAATTTGCTTCTAATTTTACATCTGCCAGAAAGCATTCCTGGTTTACAAATACACGCCAGAAAAATTGGTAAGGCCTATCCCACAAATGCCACAAGGCAAAGCCAAAAGGAAATAAAAAAGACTAAAATACAGCACAAGTATTTTTGCACTTCTTTTAGCTTGTGAAGGCTTTCCTTTTTCTCTTCCTTCTCCCACATTTTACCCAAGCTAAGCTTTCTGGTTTTACATATTTATCTGTTTATATTTAGGAAAAAACCCTACAATACAAGAAAATGAGAAGGAACAATTCAGTTTTTCCACACACATGGAGACAACAAGAAGTATCTTCAGCCAGAAGCACACGGAGGATGAATCCTTCCACGATGTCTCACTGAAATACTGAATATTTCAAGCAACTAGCTAAAATCCCAAGGCTCCAAAATCAGTTTAAACTCAAAGATTGATCTCAGCTGCACTGGGATCACTGCACCATTTGTTCTCTTCAGCACAGTTTCGTAAGTAATATTTTAGCTAAATTATCCTGAACTTTGTAACCAGGCAAGTCCTGAGGAGCCTCTAAGGCAGCAAGAGCAGCATCTCAGCTGGGACAAAGCTACTGGGTCAAGGTCCTTTGGCAGGGCCAGCTACAGGACGGGGAGCGCTCCGCTGCCTTCTGCCACAGATCTGAAGCTCAGGTGTCTCCGTAGTCTGTATTTGTTGCACCGAAGTTTCACCTGCGCGTAAGCAGCAGCTCCCAGCCTGGCTCAGACTTCACAACTGTAAATGTCAACAGACCAAGGAACACAACTCTGGGCTTATTTTCATTAGCAGTAGCACCATGTCATGGTATTTCAAAGCTCTGCAAGCGCTAATTAAAGACCTTGCCATAAGGAACCTGAAAGCACATTTCAGAGCTGGATCCAGCTCTGCAGCTCGGATTTATCAGATGATATGCAATAGCTCAGGTATTCCAGCACTTCCTTCTGCAAACAATGGAGGGGACTCTTGCACTTTCACACTTGCAGAATTTTGCACTAGACAGAAATCCACAGCTCCTAATGGAGAACACCAAATCTTGCCTGGCCTGGCCGTGCAGCATGGGTGGGAGGGAGCCAGGGCTGCAGCGAGAGGAACGTTCCCACAAAGTTCCCCAGACAGCAGCGTATGTGATCCAACATCACCATTTTCAGATCGCATTAGAGAAATTTTACAGGGCTGAACTGAAAAATTATTTTTTTCAGTTGCGTTTGGCCCTTCATGTTCTAACTTCTCCAGTGATCACTCTTGGTGAGAAATTTCAACTATGCGGGCTTGCTAGAGACTAATCTGCCTGCATCTGCACATGCACAGCATATCTTGTACTGAACAAATGTCTTTTCCAGTATGGATTATGGGCTAATAAGCTATATGGTTCTGCAAATCTTCCTGGCCTTTACTTTTTAGCTGTTATATGAGAGTCATATTTCCTAAAAGGAGAAACATATGGATTGTATCTACCCAGCGCTGGACGATCAGAGAGTCTGCTGATGAAACATATTTGGAGAAAAATAAAGCCATCTACAGGAGAAGCGTGAGAAGAATAGATTTTTGGGGGAGTTTTTCTCCTGTCTGAAGTGAAAAACAGTAAAGGGAAAAAATTACAAATATTTTGTTTTGGAATAAGCTGACCCTACACATTCACTGTTTGTGGTTTTATATCCTTTAAAAAATATTTTCATTGAACTCGTAAGATTCTGAGGTGAAAATGTTCTTTCAAAATCCCTTGTTTGAAAAGTACTTCAGGCTTTTGGGAAAATGAGCTTTTTGCTTGAAACAGTTCAATATGTTTCACTCAAAGTATTTTTCTCTCTCACTTCAGTCACCACTGCATTTTCAGGTATTTTACACACTGTTTACTGTAAATACTAGGGGAAAAAAACCCCAGCAACCCACAAGCAAGCCTGGTTCTAGTCTCAGAAGACAGATTTTAAAAAGATGCAAATACCAATACTTTATCTCAATTTTTATCAGAAACTACCCATTATATGCAAAGCTTCGCTGCTTTAAACTTTTTATCTTAACTTGGACATAAATACATGCCCTTCTGCTAACTATTCACCTTAATTTTCTTATCCATAGCATAGGGATAATAATGCTGGCTATACTTGCCTCAGCGGAGGGGATTAGTTGGTATCTACATGGATCCTGCCCATATAAAGCACAATGATTATTGCCTGAATGTCGATATCTCCTCTGCTAGCCTTCAAAAGTATCATATATCATTTTTTTATTGATAAAGATAAACATGATTTGTAAGATGAGTCAAATTAACTATCGACTACACACTAATGGGCTTTAATCAATACATTAATTTAACTAAAAGAGTGGGAAGAGAAGGAAAGATGGAAGAGTAATTTAAAATAAGAGGGCTGTTCTGCTGGTATAAATAAAGCCAGCATACAGAACACAACCGAGCAGCCCGTTGTGGAAGAATGCAATATCCTCTCCCTCATTCTCTCACCTTGTTTCTCTGTATGATGTGGCGAGTGCTTATTAAAGAATAAAAGAGCAATTATTACATCTCCAGCAGACCGCAGTGCGTGAGCGGCCGTTCCGGCAGTGTCAGCCTGCTCTCTAGTGTTGCTGGAGGCGTGTGGCAGCTCCGCGCTTCCAGCTGCACCCACTTCAGCACAGTCCCAACCCCACTGAGCTCCCTCGCGATCTTCTGGGTGGTAAGGAAATCACAATTATGTGCACAGGGGATATGGTTAGGGGAAAAAGGGAGAAAGAATGTTTAAACTGTATGCGTAAACTGTTTTGTTTTACAAGCTGGAGTAAATAAGCACATTTGTAGGCCATATTTATCTGATCCACTCAATAATAATCTCTCTCAGCGAACACCATTGATGTGGCATTTATGCCACTGCAAAACATAACCAATTCCTTAAATTCAACTAAAGCGTTAGTGAAAAAACAATAATTTTTGCTTATAGGCAAGTCACTATTGCAGAAGGGCACAAATCTCTGCCACACTGCCACCAGGGATCTAAATTAGAGAATACACTGAGAACAGAGGTAAAGGCAGAATCCCTGAATCGCCCCTGCTCTCTGCGTCTTCCAAATTCAGTCCTTGCTCGCAGCCACATAACATCAATAGAGGTGCCATGGTCTAAAAATAAACTGACACCCCCTTCCCCGGCCCCCAAAAGTGATCGAGAAAGGAATCCAGTCCTTTTAGCACCACTCTCCTAAGGGGAGGCACGGTCCTGCAGGCTGATGGTGACAAAACCTTGCATGGACCCTGGTGAGAATTTGGGTATAAAGAGGAGGCACAAGCAGACAAGCAGCTCCACCACCCGGTTTTGCTTTGGATGCCATAGTACAAGGCTCATATATGCTCGGCCCCTCGTAGCTTGTGTAACACAGGGCCCTTGTGCTCTCCAGCCCTGCTGCACATACAGAGTGTGAAAGCGAGATGGTCCTGATTCAGGCCAAGCAACTCCAAGCAAATCCAAACAGAAGGAATGGAGCTGTTACAAGAGCGCACAAAGTTGCCATCTCCTAGCAAAAACTTAAGAGAGAGAGAAAGCAGCAAGTGCACCTTGCATGCTACGCTGCGGTATAAAGAGCACTTAAAACCAGGAGAAATACAAGTGGAGCTACTCCTGTTTGCTAACACCACAGAAGCCCACCAAGTGAGCCAGTGGTGGGGAATCCATCCCACCAAGGAGGATGCACTCCAACAGGAAACAGCAGCAGTCTGAGTTACAGGCACCTCCAGCAGATTATCAAGACCGACAAGAATTACAGTTCCTGGGCTGAAGGCAGGGGACTAGAATAAAAAGGATGCCAATACAGTACATCCAGAACCAGTGGTGCTTCTGCGAGTAGTGTTTCTCAGACATATCTCAAATACAAAGTTTCTGGTCAGTCAAATACCACTGCAGAGATGCCCAAACACTGCTCTCCTCTTGCAGAGAAATACCAGTCAGGATGTACACAGGAGCTGGTACTGCAGGCAAGACAGCTACAACTGCCTGAGTTTCATTAGAAGTAATCAAATATTCAGTTAATATCCATTGTACACCTAAAATCAGCTCAGTCTTAGGAATCCTTCCCCAATATATGCACGACTGCTGGAAATGGGTGACTTCTTTCATTAATATTTGCTTCAGAAAGTACCTAATTCACTTTGGCTGCGTTTATGTGCTTCCTACAGTGACAGCAATAAATCAGTGGACAGGGAAGAGCATTTCACAGAAACGCCAAATCTTGGGTGGGTATTAAACAGCTCTCATTCAGAATGAACTCTGAACTTGTGAAATGAAAAATTGAAGATTATATGAAAAAACCTACTAATCTAGATAGGGAGAACAATACGGTAGAACTACAGATATTGAAGGTACTCGTTTTGATTAAGTGCAGCCACAAACTATTCACAGCAGAATATTCACAGTTTTCTTAGAACAACCAAAAATCATTCTGTTCTGTACGACCAACTGTCCTGATACACAAATACGTCATTTTTACCAATCACTTCAACTGTTTGTTGACAACAGGCGATTGCATTCACAAACTAAATTTAGCAGCTAGTGGTTCAGTTTAAACTGACTTCTCATGTTAGTTCGTTTAAATTATTATAAAAGGTACTGAAACCCAAACACAACTATGCGAGAAAATCAGGCTCTGCTGTCACCACGTTTGCAGCAGATCAACCTCTGGCTGTGCCAGGGAATACCCCGTCTCACTTCTGCTGTGCTCAGCGGGAACACTTCACATTCAGCTGTTTTCAGAACTAAAAGTATGAGAATTTTATAAGCAGTGAGCAGAAGCTTTGTGTTTTGTTTGTTTTGTTTTTAGGGGCATTATTTTGATTTCTCTTGCACTGGACAAACTTTATTGATGTCAGTGAACGCTGAACCTGTAGCTATGAGCATTTTCAAAATAAACTTTGTGTGGAAATTGAGACCAGTTAGGATCAACGTGTCTATTAAAAACCATCTGCAATTAGCAGGAGAAAACATTTACAATCTGCTGTTCGAAAACAATTTACCAGTGTAAGTTTAAAGAGAATTAACTTTTTCTTGAATACTAATTTAAGTTTAATGATATACTTTCACAGTTTTATTAAATTTATTAAGCTTTTTTGAGTTTACCTGAAAGATAACAGGTTTTATAAGATAGACAGGTTTTATAAGATAGACAGGTTTTTGCAACAGCTCGGTCCTAGCAAGTAATTCCAACTCTAGCAGCAGCCATGGCTTCAAAAAAGCCCTCCATGCAGTGCCTGAAACCTCAGGTTTACTTTCAGGCAGGGAAGGCCAAGAACATCCTTGGGTATATACACTACTTTTATGGCAGTACAGGAAAGTGAAATAACCAAATGCAATTGTTCCCTGCACACCTTAGCTATGTACCTGGGGTATGCAGATTATTTTTTCCAAATCCAGTAGCACTGTGTAATACCACTTTAAGACACTTTCATCATTAGTTCCTACTGGCATCCATCCCCTGACCTGAACACTCTGACCATCTCTGTGCCTTGCAAGCATTATCTCAAGCCCTCGGCCTCTAAAATCTCAGGAGGATCTTTGCCTGTTGTTTATAATGAAGACTTATCTAGTTTTATTTTATTAAGCCGAGCAGAGCTAAGCTTGGGGCCAGCAGCAAAGGAGGACTCCAGACCTCAGAGGAGTAACAGATCCCATGTAGGAAGGCTTCAGCTAAAGCAAAGCAAAGCAAGCAAAGCAAAGCAGCTGCATTATTCTGCAGCTCCCTCTACTTGCTGCATCCCATCATGGCAGTGTGACAATTTGCCTCTATAACCTCCCAATCACTCTTTCATAGGTCAAATCATAAGATCAATATAAACAAGAAAATAAAAGAGACATGTACTCTTGTAAGAAAAACCAGGAAGTTCAAAGCCATAGCTGACAGTCTGGGTTTAACTCTGACTGATCTGGGAAACAGAACAAAAGCAGAGCGGTGGCATGAATGAAGGATGAAGTGTCAGACTGTGAAACACTTGGTTTCTATCAATCTAAGTCAAGCCCTCACAATGATTAAACCCAAATTTTTCATATTAAATAAAAACAAATAAAAGGGAAGAAATAATGATTTCATAAATGTTTACTTGTAAGAGTCCCACAGCTCTCATGGGTAATTTAGCCGTTTAAAAAAATGAGAGCAGCGCATTCTGAGCATGAAAGCCATTTCTGTGTGTGTGTAATGATACCCAAGCAGCGCTGCTTACAGCGACAGACCAGCATCTCCAATCACGCAGCAGCTCTGCGTGATTTGCCTGAGCATGCAGCACATAGCACAAGTACAAACGAAACAGGAAGGTAACAGCAAGTCATAAAGAGAGGATCAAAACCCCCACTGCACAACCCCCACGGCACAGAAGGGTTAGCTCTCTCATACCAAAATTAGCCTTGGTGATAGATCGTTTCAGTGGGCATGTGCTGCTTTCCCTCATCTGTGCCACCAAGCCCGACGAGCCCACCAGCAGAGAACGCTCCCCTTACTGTTGCTCTGACAAAGGAGTAGCTGATCAGAAGTTTAGGATTAAATTTCTGCACTAGGATTTGAGGGAAAGCCTAACTGAGATCTTCGAGTTTAGATCAGATCCCTTATTAATTGCCTGCCCAAGTGCAGCAGCTCAGCACGTACCCAGCTCAGCTCGGAGGGATCTCATTGGGCTTTCTGCTTTCAACTTGTGTTGGGTGATTCCACCCAAACCCACATCCTCAGACTTTATGAAAACACAGCCACAGATCTCTACAGCTGAGTTTGTTATTTGGTTTTCCAGAGGTAGCTTCTGGGCATTTCACAAACATTTGGATCATATATTCATTACTTAGCAAATAAACTCCTTTACTATATTGATGGGAGGAGATAAAAATCATACAAGTTTTTAATGCAGCTGCCTCAACTTCATGTGGTCAAAGGAATCTCCTGAAAGAGCCCATTGAGTTTCATGACTCAATGAATATTTATATTGTTTTAAAGAAAAAGAGAACTTGAGAGCCTTGTTTTGCAAGATTAAGAAACAAGTGTCTTATATTTCAAATGAACTTAATCCTGCAATTCGTTCCTAATCTGAGCAGTCCTAAGGACTACCATGAGATCAAGGACTCATGACAGGAGCATGATTGCAGGGTCAGGGCTTTCATCTGTGCAGTACGTACACAGCCAGTCACCAAGTGAACTCAATTTGCCTAATTTCTCATCTACTTCAGTATCGTGGGTTTGAAAGTTCAGATAAAAATAAAATAAAAATAATAATAATCAAACTTTTTAAAATTTCCTTTCCACTTAGACAATGAAATAGCAATAGAGGAGACGAAAAATGTGTTCAATGAGAATGTAATGAAAGATGTAATTAGGCCCAGAAGCATGGGTACCACTCTTGAGAGTAAAGCGAGTACAAATTGCCCCTTACGTGTTTTGCCCTTAAACAGAACATAAGTACCAGGTCCAGTCACACAGACACACGTGGAAATCCATTGATCTGTGTGGTAACCAACCATCAGCAGGCTCCTGCCCTGCCATGATACCAAGAAGTCTGCTGCTGCTTTTGCAGCCCTTCCAGAAAAGGAGTGATGCAGTGGTGAGGGACAGGGCTGCTCTGCCCTACACTTGGGTTTTCCTTACAGGCATCAGGATGTGGGCAAGATGAGAGCAAAGGAAGAAACTAAGCACCTCTACCTATTTCTGCTTTTGTTTCTACAACAAGCAGCAATAGTGCAGCATTGATTAGACACCACAGCCAGAGCTCCAAGGGGGACCAGAGCACCTCACGAGGAACGGGTAACTGCTCCATTTACACACCAGACCACCATGAAAACAGGCATAGGACCATCTCTGGTCTTTTGATGCTTCACATAGAACTTGCTGTCTCACCTACATTTTATTTTAAACCAAACGTGTACATTCTTATCAGTTCAGCTGCTTGTTCCTAAACTGAAATAGAAAGTGTGTCGTCATCAAATGCAATAAGGAGGCCTTTATAGGTTTTGCTCATTGTTAGAAAACTTGATTATTTTAAAAGTTTTCTCTGAATTTAAATCATTACAACTCTTATGAAATCAACAGAACTGATAATTTCTGAGGCTTTTGTGTTTCTTGTTTTTTTGAAATGCAAGAGGAATTCATAGGCTGCTTAGTCTGAACACAGCACCCGAGCCTGGGAGTACTGCTCCTCCATCTGCAGGCTTGCACTGAACGCAGAGTTGTGACTGCAGCTGGGTCACAGGGTCAATTCATTAATTAGAGTACCCAATAAATTGTTATTGGTATTGTTCACTTGCTTGTCACCACCCAAAATGCTCAATAATGTCAACAACAAAAAAGAGAACGTGGCAAAAGCCAAGCTAAACTCACATAAATTGGCTGAGGAAAAAGCACAGATGAAGACAGCAGCAACTGTGGAGAGAATGAGGGGAAGCAAAGAGGTGGTCAGAGGATTTCCCTGTCCTGAAACACTATGCACAGCTACTGTCCCCAGTGGCACTTCAAATGGTCTCACCTAGCAGAAGCAAGAAAGAACAGACCTTGGCTTTCTCCTGCATAAGAAGCCAATATTTACTGCAAGCTGGAGAACTGGCTCTTCTTTGTGATAGCCTGGGTAGGCGAGACTCATCTTGGCAGGAGGAAAATGAAGAAATCTGTGTAGCCAGGAGACATTTTTCCATTTATATCTGACGGGAGGGAATGCACCTTTGGAACATCAAAGCCTTTATTGAATATATGTTATTTTGTTAAAGATCCTTCTGTAGTCTAAAACATTTAAACCAATCTTTTAGGGAAGGCTTCATTTTTCCTTCTACATTTCTTTACAAGTGCTTTCTATAAAATAAGAGTACAGATCTGGACACTGAAATGAAACATTGGTTTTAATGATATATATTCATAGATCAAAAATATTTTTCCCCCATAATCCACATTCTGTTTTTAAACCCAAGGTTCTCACTCTGAACCAGAATCGCACAGAATTCTTTACGCTGCTGCGGAGCAAGACAAAGCCCACTTTGCAGCCAGCAGCAGCAATGAGTTGCAATTCAAACGTCAAAATTCCTTTTCCAAAATGGAGTGTGACACCTACGTCTGCTTTTATTTTATATTTGTACCATCTTCATCCATATGCACTGGAGGTGGTTCTCGTACTGAGGCTGTGCCAGGTAACTCCAGTTGCAAGCAAAAAGCCCAACTGCTCAACACTGCCTTTCCTTCTCACCCCACTTCCATCAGCAGGCCCTGAAATCGAGGCTGACAAGAGACCAAACACTTCTGGGCTGATTCAGGTCTGAGCCCGGGAAGGTTTGCTTCTCACCGTAGTGAGTGCACTCACTATGTGAGTGCTTTCCACCAGCACAGTTACAAGTACAGAGAAGCAGGGAGAGGAATCACTCCTGGGGCTGCAGGGAGCTGGGGTGGCCAAGCTGCAAGGAAAGCCATGACCTGAGCGGGTCTGCTCCTTTCGATTGATTTTCAAATTTTGTAGACATAGACAATATCAATATTTAATTTCATGTGATTGACAATTACCACAAACAACATTGGAATAAAAAATTTTGATTTATGCATTTTAAGTTTACCAAGAAGAGGGTTTTTTCCCCATCAGCTGCATTCCTTATGGCTCCCAGAAGGAAACGATCTTTCACAGGCAGAACTGGAACAGCCTGTCATGATCACTCATACCTAATGATGGATATTTATTGCTGTCACCAGAGACTTAAGGTTTAACAATCCCATCATATAAAAATCAAAAAAGAATGTAATGACTTCACTGATCCGTTGCTGCTAAATCTGAAGAGAATTTGGATTAATTCACACATTAAAATTGATAAAATATTTTGGACTGACCCCTGTGGCTGCACTGTGGAATACTTGGGATAGTGGATGTATACACACGCATGCACTTGATCATCATTTCTCTGTCTCGCTGGCATTTGCCTTGGTTTGTATCCACTAAGCTGACACAAGGTTCATAACTGTTAAACAGGAAGATCACTGGACCAAACATTGTGCAGTTGAAAATCATTCCCATGCACTACAAATACAGCTGAAGTTTTGGGGGCCTGAGTTATTTTGGGTTGAGAATTTGTGGGGTTTCTTTTCCTAAACATACAATGGAAACTTATTTACTAGGAGAACTGCTGCGACATCCCCACTTGGATAGCAGACACCAGGTCCTTCCTACTGCACTGCACAGAGGTTTTCATACCAGCCACAGAGACTTTACCAAGAGTTTTCTGAAATGGCAGATACAGACACAACCCTTCTAAACTACAGCAGCTTTCAGCTCTCGTTCTTGCAATGCAAGATAGCCTACAAATTTTAGATACCCTACCTGAAAAAAATTATACTCATTATTAATCTATCTAAGGAGCATACTTTATATCTATATGGGCTACTGAGTAATAAAAAGTGTATTTGGAAATATAGGTCTGAAAAAGCAAAATAACAGGAAAAGAAGTTGAAAACAGCTACATAAATAACAAAGAACAAAGCAAAACTACATTACAGGTGAGAGGACACAGTTCTACTTCACATTTTTTCTTAATAGTAGTGACAACTTCTAAGGCACCTATTTCATCTGCTTTTGCTTTTTTCTCTTTATCTTTTACTTCATTAGCAATGTTTTACTGATACTTTATTTTAGATGATAGCTTATTTTGTCCTGTGGATAACCAGTGAGATACCTATATCCATTTAAAAAGCTTTAACTCAGTTATATACACAGACCTATTCATAAAGACTAAGATTTTTTTAATCCCCTGAAATTCCAGGATGCACCAAAAGACTTCTCTACCTGTGGCAAAGATTATCCACTGATCTGCAGAGTTTTGATGTATGGAAGTCAAAGGACTTGAGATCAGGGCAATAATTTGCTTTACAACGCAGTGACTTCAGTGGACCTGCACTCAACTTTCCATGGGTCCAGTGATGTTAGGCCCTGAGACACAGACACAGCTCTCACTGCCTGTCATGTCTTCAGGAGCAGAGCAATGTGTGAACTCTTTTCATCCTTTTACCATACATGTGATTCCCTTTTATCTCTAGGAAAATAGTTTCCTGTTATTTTTAGCTCAAATCACAGCTCCATTTAAAAAAAAACACAAAACCGAACAAACCCAAAACACAGTCTACACTGTTTCTTAGTAGTCCCCAAACTTAATTTCCTGGGCTGCAAAAGAAAGCTAAAGAAGGTGAGAACACACTGACTTTTGATCTGTTTTAGTTAAGAGCATGCCAGGCTCCTCAGATCCAGTTCACAGTCCTCTCCTAAGTACCTTAAGGTAAAGGATGCAAGTCTCAGCTATGTCAGAACATGCTTTGCTCACCCCTCTTCTCCCCCCTGCAAACCATTTCTGACCCTGCTTTGGGGGACAATATTGAAAACAGTGAAAATATAACCCTGCTAAAAACATGAATCAAAAAGTCACTGCTTCTGGACATGTTTTTAAAATTGCTTAGTTGCAAGGAAGTCCCTTTAGTGCTTGAAGGACTTTAATAAAATTGATTTTCTGGGTATAGCCTTTTAGCAGCTACTGTATAAGCTTGAAATATGAACCCTTCATTGTTGAAAGTGTTTCATTTTTGCCCTGTAACTAATGATCAAGGGAAAGAATGTGTTCAGAATTCTCCATGGCTGCCATTTTCATAATTAAATTGTGCTAATAATAAAGCTTTGCAGGTTTTAAACAAACTGGCACTGGAGTGGAATGTGGTTTGCGGTGTTTCATTTAGAGACCTCTGCAATTAGCCCTTAATGAATAAGCATACCACAGTGAAAAGTGAGACATCTCTGCGAACTGGTTATTTACCAAAGCACAAAACGGTGACATTTTCATTCCAAAGACTGAAAATTATTCTCCCGATTTCTGCTGAAGGGCTCTTAAGGAATTTGGGAAGTTAAAGCCCATTAATTGCCTTTAATGCCCGATGTGTAACGCCAGCAATACCGCAGCAGTCTCTCCATTGTTTATCCTAAGCAAAATGGCTCAAAAATAAGCAGCCGAGGCAGTAAGACTGAGTATGAGCTGCATACATTGCTGCCAGTGCATATCTACTATTCTTGGTAAGCTGTACAGAACTTTTAAATACTAGAATCACATTCATCGTGGAAACATAGCTGCAGGTTATACGCCATACTGTATACTTACTTAAACCAAGACTCACATTAAAAGGTTCTTTTATATATTTGCTCATTAATAAAATATCCTTTTTAAAGCAGCCCAAGCCATACACGTCTCAGGACATGTTCTGGCAGGGTAAAGCTGGGAATGATGCTGATGTGCATCATCAAGGAATCCAGCCCTTTGCGACTGAATGCACAGAATCAGGCTAAGTTCACTGGCTCTGCTTTTCTTACACGTATAACACAGTGCCTATAGGAGGGAGTCATTACTTTCTGGCAAAACTCATTTCAGCATCTAATGAACCAGACATAGCAGACTCTCACAGAATCACAGAATCACAGAACGTTAGGGATTGGAAGGGACCTCAAAAGATCATCTAGTCCAATCCTCTCAAACCCATGCTTTGGCTCATATAACACAGCAGGGTACAGGATCCTGGGATTTTATCCATGGACTTCAGTGGGTATTGGATCTGGCCCTAGAAAGAGAAATGTGGTGACTGCTGATGAAAGGGAGTATGGAGGAGAACAGACAGATGACTCGACAGACCGTCAGCAGACCGTGCTCTCACACAGCTCTCAGAAGGCAGTGGGAAGATAATGTGGTATCTCCAAAAGTATCCGTTTCAACCTAGGTTATCAAACCTGAGTTTTTCTAAGTTGTGTTTTCCTGACAGGATCACAGCCACTACTGATCATCTAAGCACATTTCCTGTCTCCCAAATATTTGGGTAGGCAACTTTGTGCTATGTCATTTCAATTCTGTTTGAGAACTTTTTTTCCTCCTTTGCACATAGTCATCTTTCTTTTCTTTTGTGAAAAAAGAATAGCAGAAAAAAGAGTTGATGCACATAAAAGCAATACTGATGTATTTTGGACTCCCTTCCATAACAATCCGACATAGATATTTTCCAAAAATAAATATAAGATAAAGACATGGGGGAATAGGAAGAACAGATTTAGACATGCCATCTCCAGAACCACATATATCAGACAAATTTTGTGCAGTTTGCAGTAATTCTTGTGGCAACGCTTGGTACAGAAACACCGCAAGCACCAACTCGGACCCGCACAGAAGTCTACCATGTCCTGAGTCCTCCCTGTGGCAGCGGTCAGCCAAACCTAGTCAGTCTGCTCAGGCAGGTACAGCAAATACTAGACAAGGTAGATCTGGAATTACCCATCCAGATATTTTCTACTTAGAAAATGTGAGACCACAAGGTTTCAAGAGTCACTGCTGCCCTTACAAAATACCTTAAGGACCTGCTTTCAAAATGTGATCAGGCTCCATTATCCATGCAAACAAGGGATGTTAGGATACACAGCACAATGGGAAAAACTGGAAAAAATAGGTATTAAGGGACACAGTGCAGCTCCTGGTGCAGAGACAGCCCAGTGCCTCAGTATAAATGAGCCCAGGTCCAGCAGGGCTTCATTAGCTTCAGCTCACCGCCAGCAGCAGGAGCGTTCAGCTCATGTCATGACTGTCCAGCTCAGTTGGACATGACCTGGCTCTTTAGAGAGCCAGCTCAGATGTCTCCATGTCTACAGTACCATTAACTTGAAACTCAGACAGTTAACTCATGGATTACTAAATCTGGGCTGTAGTTGGACTTCTTGCTTCAACTATTCCTCTGGAAGTTGCTGAACTTCATTCCTCAAATAGGCAGAAATCATTTGCTTTAAGCTTAACTCTACACCTGGCCATCACATACGCATTTATTATCCTGCTGGAGTTGCCCCTTAAATAGTCTTCTCCCATTTCTCCAGTATTCCTGGTATTTCCAAACACAGAAAACTTAAACCACATTTGTTAAATGTAGACCCATGCTCTGAAGCACACATTCACATTCCCTACTGCACTTGAAAAAAAAAATCCTTCCTATTAAAATTCCGACTATTTGTGTTATTAAAATTGGTGTCTTACTTTCAGTGTTGGGGCAACAAGCTTCACAGGCTTCTTTTAGGAAAGTGTGAAAAATTATTTGCCATTCTCTTTTTTGTTATCAAAAATCTCAGATTAAAAGCACTCAGCATTAGATTCTCTACCTAGAAACACACACCAAGCAATGGGTCATCTTTGAAAAACTGGCAATGTTGCCACAGGTAAACTTACTTTATGACAAGGGGCATCATACCCAGCAATGGTAGGGACAGTGTCCAAGCTCTCTAGACATCATTTCTGAGGTATGAAACGTTGGTATGTGCCTGTGGTGACACATGGTGTCATGCAAGGTGAGAAGCATCTTGTCAAAATCACACCCAAAGTCCCTTGTGAGCAGCCTTTTCTACTGGGGCCAGGCAGCAGATTGATCAGAAGAGCTCTTTCATAGGCATCTTCATCCTGTCATCTTGTTGAGTCAATAGATCCTGGGTGTCAGTAGGCTTGGGATAGGTGTTTTTCCCACTGTCTCGGGAATGGTATTTTTAATCATGATGCAGCTGTTTCCAAGACTATTACCAGAAAATAAATTCAGTCACTGTGCCTCTAGGTGCTCTCTTTTTAAAAAAATTGTGTAAGAAAGGTATAGATTTTGGGAGGTAATGAAAACTTAGAAATTGAAAGTAACATTTCCATCACAAAACTAGTACAGCATGGACAGAAACTTTTACACACCCCTCTTCCAAGCCTGCCAAAATCCAGCCCCTACAGTCAGACACCGACTTGTACAGCCTACATGGGACAGGCTGTTGAGGCTGCACTGATGTGAAATTTCACATGCCCTGTGGACAAAACTGGTATCCCTAAACTTCAACCCCAAAAATGAGTGAGGTGTGTGCTGGTTTTGGCTGGGATAGAGTTAGTTTTTTTCACAGTAGCTAGTATGGGGCTATGTTCTGGATTTGTGCTGAAGAAAATGTTGATAACCCAGAGACGCTTTTGTTACTCCTGAGCAGTGCTTACACAGAGTCAAGGTCTTTTCTGCTTCTCACCCCACCCCACCAGTGAATAAGCTGGGGATGCACAAGGAGTCGGGAGGGGACACAGTGGGACAGCTGACCCCAGCAGCCCAAAGGGATATCCCATAGCATATGATATTCCATATCATATGACACCGTACTCAGCATATAAAGCTGGGGGAAGAAGGAAAGGGAAGCTATGGTGTAACCATTACGCATGATGGAGCCCTGCTTTCCTGGAGATGGCTGCACACCTGCCTGCTGATGGGAAGCAGTGAATGAGTTTTGCTTTGCTTGCATGTGTGACTCGTTGTACCTATTAAACTGTCTTCATCTCAACTCACGAGTTTTCTCACTTTTACTCTTCTGATTCTCTCCCAGAATCAAGCGGCTGTATGGTGCTTAGTTGCCATCTGGGGTTCAACCACAACGGGTGGTGACATGTTTTATTTATACCAAGGCACCTTGGTACCAGGATAGCTGTCATCTTTATTTGTAGAGGAGTCCCATGAATGCCTAAAAAATATTCCTGCAAATAGTAGCTCTATGACTGATGGTGCACGGCAGTAACCTCCAAAGTAACTTCTTCATCTCTGTTATAATGTACAGACTCTTTTACATTTAAACTTTATACATTAGACTAAAATATTTAGCGCATAGAAATGGGACAAGCAGAAGCGCTTTTCTTAAACAGAAACCTCATACAGTTGTTCATAAAGCAAATCCATTGAGGTAGGCAAAGAGAATACACCTTAGATGTGCCTCAGTGAAAAAAGGAGAAGTAATACATTGTGTTCATTAAAGCGATATCAAAATTAAATTTAATACAAAGTACCGGAGACAAAAACCCAAAACTATTAACCCCAAAGCCACTAACTATTCATTAGCCAAGTCAATTTTGCATCTCATTATGATCCACAATGTGCAAATTCCCATTGAAATTGATTTAGTAAACCAGCTCTTTGATGGGCCTGAAATTAAAAGGATAGAAGAAAAGATACAACTAATTGAAGAACATAATTTGATGCTTTTACAAGGCGTGAAATTTACTGAGAGCAGACTGGAGCTTTAATTAAAGACAAACGGGCCAAATTCACACCTGGGATAATGACTGAGGAATTTCGCTGAGGTCAGAAGAATTGCAGTCACTTCTGGCAGGCCCAAACGCAGTTCCTGGTAGAGTCCATTTTAAAAAGGAGTAAGGGAAAACAGCCTTAAAAGGAAAAAAAATAAAGTGACAAGTATGTATTTCCCTGTCTGGAAGTTACCCTGACTGGGTTCAACCTTGCTCCACATTGAGCAACACTGGGAACTTCCTCCTGCTCATAGCAGCTGAGGGGGGACAGAATATAACATGAGGACACTCCTGCTTGGACTCCCAAATTGAGAGTGATGAGAAAAGCTGAAGTTTCACAGGAGAACTGCCAGGAAAGGTACCTGTCTTTTGCATTGGAAGCAGAGAAATAAGATCCCATGATAAACCAGAACCTTCTGAATAAGGCCGATCACATCAGGGATGTGATATCATTTCATAACCTCTGTTTCATCTTGTAAAATGAAACATTTGAGCACATAAAGTCCCACAATTGCTCTGTGACGAACATTTCTTACAATATTCGTACTTGGGGATCTGATACTTACATCCATTTTACATCATTTGGATTCTGTTCTATGAAAGGTCTCACCTTTATGAAAGAAAAAACAGGTGAAGAAATGATGATTGTCTGCACATTTTTGTGGGCTATACATCAGCACATGAAGCCATTTGACATTACTTTCCAAGGAATATTAAGACCGAGGACAATATTCTAACTAGCAATTTTGGAGCATAAAGGCCAGGATTAAAAGTTATATTTGGGGTTCCTCCTTAATAAGAAATAGAGGCTTAAACCACATGCACTAATTTCAATGTATAACTGCCTAAACTATTCGTTGTGGATCTAGATGACGAATTCCACTTATTTGTGCTATTGCAGACAGATTGTAAGGCTTCATAAGTCAACATTATGTCTGAACTTGTTTATGATTTATAATTATTTAATGAAATAATGTACAAAATCACTAATTATTAATCAGAGGTTGCTTGGCTCATGAATTCTCCAGATAAACACCACTGTTCCCTAAAATCATCTGAACCTAAATATTCACAGTGAAGAAGTTGCGACCAAATGGTTACTGGCAGCAGTGAAATGGAGAATCAATGGTTGACAAAGTCTTTAGTGCGGTAAAGCAAAATAATGCCATATTTAAACCTAAACAGAAAAGAAAAATAACACTTGCTATTTTCTATTTTCATACTCTTCAGTATAAAGCTAATGAGTAAGCATCTAAAATGGCATCAGGAGAGCAGCAGTAAGCCCTGTTCTACCAGCAGCAATGTTTTGTATTGGTTCTTTGACTCACTTTTTGGTACCTCAACTGATTCAACACTGAGATTTCTGTTGCCATAAGGTTGATTACACATTCCCGAGCTGGGTCTGTCTTGCTCAGCAGACTGGAATGCTCCAGTACAGACCTGTAGAATAATTTGCTCAAGAAGAAGATTCTTTTTTTGAGTAAACAAATAAACAGAGGATTGCAAATGCTTAGCCTTGAAATGTCAGGAATAGCCCATGTCTGAGATACGATATGCAGCATGTCATGGGGATTGCTGTAAAGGGGTTGAGGAATCCTAAGCAATGTGAGGAGAGAACCAGACATAGTTAAAAAATCTTTGGCTACGTTAAAATTCATGTGAAGTTTAGGTTCTTGGTGCCCAACACTCAGACAGACAGACTGGGATGATCCAGAGACACAGTTTAAGCCCACCACCACACACATTTCCTGTGCAGGAATGGTACAAGCTGTTTTGGATTCAGTTTTGCCCACGTTACTTGAGCACCGATAACAAAGTTTGCAACAGACCTTAAGCATGACAAACAGTGAGCTGCAGTTGTATGAAAATGTTCTTTAACTGCTCTGTATAGCTTTAAAATACACGGCTAAGCCTACAGAAACACAAGCTTAAAAGTTGGAGTATTTGTTGCACAAGTCACTGGCCCACAGTCTTTGTTGCATAAATCTGTGCTGACATGGATGTGTTTCTACCTTTATCTGCTGGTGAGGACTCTCATCTCCACAGTGAAAGAAGGTATTCTTATCCAGAAACTATCACCAAAGTTAGGAAGGGGCTGAAAGGCAGTCAAATTCAGCACTAAGCAATATCTGTTTGAGCTCCATCAACAACACTCACATAAAAGCTGTTGTGCAGGAGCAAATAAGAAAAGTTGAATCCTTTGCCTAGTGTAATTCACTTCATTTATTGACTTTTTTCCCCTTTCATTTGTCAGTGGTTCTGAGATGCCTGGCATTCAGGATGATTTGTAATGTAAATTATATAATTGTACTTTCACATATTTTACCATCAAATGAATGACTGACTACAGAATTTGAGCTGTCTACAGGTGGGGGTCAATTATCATCTGAATAATCACACTGCCACACAAGAATAGCACGGCCATGGAGTGTGACATATTTTTATCTCTATGCATTTCAATGAAGTCAGGCTGGTACATAAAAGGTTATCACCTAGGAAACATATTTTCCTAAGCACAAGTTAAACATGCAAGCAAGATCAGCATAGATATTCAATTTAGCCAGTCAACCCTAACCTATTAATATTTTAACAAAATCCAGCGAGGATATTTTTTTTTCTTTGATCCCATTTCATTTGAGCAGCCTGGAAAGGGAAGAAAAATTAAAAACAAAATAGTCAAGCATACAGAATGAGGTTATGTATTAAGTGGGCTATTTAATGTTTTTGGCATATTATAGCCCTAGGGAAAGTGTGGAAGGATTTAACAATCAAGATCTGTGTTCCCTGGGCCCACAAAGTTCGAGAAACATAAAATAATCTATACTTCCGAGCTGACAAACCTTACCTGACACTCTGCTTCATCTCACTGGGAACCTCTAGCTCAGCATTAATCATGTGTTACAGGGAGTGAAAAGTAAATCACACTAAGCTGGAAAGTGAGATGGAAGGTCTTTGTGCAAAGCTTTTAATCGATAATATGTGGGACAATAACCAGGAGCTATTGCCTGAACCTTCAGGTATGAAAAGGTAGCAATGCAAAACAAAGCAAGTGCAAACCACTACCACTTCAAAGGGGACTGGTGCAAACAAAACCAGCTTGGTTTGCCCTAAACCCCACCTTCCACCCTTTCCCCTTTCCAGTCCATTAGCAACACTCTGCTTTTACAGTTCACCAGTATTTTGATCTAACTCCAAAACTGCAATTAAAAGTGTCTATCCAATCCTACAGATAGATTCAAGAATACACTAGCATCATGTGCATTAATTTTTGGAGTTCTAATCTGAGATCATTTCCTACCTATTGAGATTCAGAGAATGTTCCAAAAAAGGTCTTATTTCTCACGTCAGACAATTCCCCCATTTCCCTACTAGCTTCTCTTCATACAATTACTACCAAGACACAGACTGGGTATTACTGTGCTCTGAATCCTACCTTATTTCCAAGTACTACTCCTACCCACCTGTATGTAGCATCCCTTCCCTTGACTCCTCCCCATGTATTAAGGGAAAAAAATAACAGTTTAGTCACTTGTCTACCAACCATTGAAGAATTCTTAGTTTCTGTGTTTCTTAGCTATTTAATTTAATTTGTGGTTTAAATTACAATATGCCATCAGCTGATAGAAGGCAGTATAATGAAACCAGTTTCTACGGACTGAAGCCTCGTGAAATACCTGGCTGTGATTGAGCTGACCTCCAGCTATTCATACAGCTCGGTTCATGACCTCCAACTTTCCTCACCCCCTCAATAACGAATGTAATAATATTTGGTTTGCTCAGCTATGAACAGGAGGTGGAGACGCTAGTCCTGTCTCATACTTTTGTAATTAATGTTATTATTTTAGGGGGTGGAGAGAGAGAGTTGCAGCTCAGAGTGAAACCTAACCCAAACCAGTTCAGGCTGTCCATTAATGCAAAACAGTTCTGAAACTGTGAATGGAGCTCCAGTAATTCCTCGCTGGTGCTCAGCAGGAGCTCAGTGACACAGCCTGCATGACTATGGTGAAAAAAAAGTCTTACAGCCACAAAAACATCCAGGGACCATTTTCACAAGCAACCCTATCAGTGAGGCAATATTTTTTTACCGCTGAGTGTGTGGTCACGCTCTCCTTTTACTTTGTCTCTTTTTTTGGAATACAAATACAATTTTTCCTTTACTTTTTTTTGCATATGAGTAAAATGAAAGAGTCTTAATAATGGTCCTGCTCCACAACAAAAATATTAGAGGTTTTTCTACTTTAGACACAGCAATATTTGTAGAGTTTATTTTAGAAATAACTCTTTCGTTAAAGCCAGGAAAATGTTTCAGTGTTGTCATTTCAACACACTTTAAACTTTTCAACATCCTGACAATTTCTCACTCAAAATAGAACAATAACCAAAATCTAAAACAGGTTTAAATTAATGAAATTATTTTTGAACCGTTAGGATGAACTACTGGAAAAAAACATCTTCACTTTTAAGGAGGTTTGGTTGTCTCATTAGCAACACCTCCTATCTTTGTTTCAAAGCTCACCTATCAGTTTCCTCTCATTAAGCCCAGCGAAAACAGAAACAGTCCCAGTGACCTCACAAGTTCTTAAAATGAAACAAGTTTAACACCCTAATTAACCCACAACTTTTTAGTAGTGGTTAAAAATAATTTGTTACAAATTTTCTCTGATAGCTGTGGACTTTTTCTCTGCTCATCGTAAATTTATAAGAAAAATTAGAATCATAGAAGCTCATCCAGTCCAACCTCTACAGTGAGAAGGGACACTGTTACCAGATCGCGTTGCTCAGAGCCCTATCAAGCCCAACCTTGAACATCTCCAGGGATGGGGCCTCCACCACCTCTCTGGGCAACTTGTGCCAGTGATCTATCACCCTCATAATGAAGAACTTTTTCCTCATATGCAACCTAAATCTATCGTTTTCTAGTTTAAAACTGTTACCCCTCGTCCTATCACTACATGCCCTAGTGAACAGCTCTTCCCCAGATTTCTTACAGGCACCTTTCATAAAGTCCCCTCAGAGCCTTCTCTTCTTCAGGCTGAACAACCCCAACTCTCTCAGCCTGTCTTCGTAGGAGAGGTGCTCCAGCCCTTGGATCATCTTTGTGGCCTCCTCTGGACCCGCTCCAGCACTTCAATGTCCTTTTGTGTTGGGGACTCCAAAGCTGGACGCAGTGCTCCAGGTGAGGTCTCACCAGAGCAGAGCAGAGGGGCACAATCACCTCCCTCACCCTGCTGGCCACACTTCTTGTGATGCAGCCCAGGATGCAGTTGGTCCCTTCTGGGCTGCAGATGTGCATTGGTGGCTCATGTCCAGCTTTTCAAAAATTAATCCATCTTCACCACAACATTGTCTAACTGATATTTTGTTTTCACACCAGCACCTGCTGACGCACTGCAAATGCTCCTTGGGAGTGTTTGTCACTCCCAGCATACATGTCCTTGACAAACTCTGCTGGTGACAGTCGATTTCTGCATTACCGTGAGGCCAGAGCAGATCCTGCTCAAGGGCAGGAGCACACCTTGCTTCTCAGCATTAGAAAGTCAAAGACAAAGTTCCTTTCTCCACCTTCCAGGAATTCCCACTGTGCTGCCAGTGCTGCTTTTTGGCCAGGTAGGTGGACCATTGCTATATATTCACAAATGCAGACACACACTTCCCCAGAGCTGGATAGTCCAGGTGATACCAAACCAGAAAGAGCAGCAATCCTCTGCAAGGAGTCATCTCTGGGCTTGGCTTTCTCCATGCGGCCTCACCACCACGCATCACAGACTTCAGTGTGTTTTCAGGTCCTGCAGAACTAGCCAAATTTCCAATTCCCTTGCATGCAGCTGACAGCTCTTCCTGAGACCCAAGTTCAGAAAGGATTTGTGTCTTGTACATTTTACTGTTCTTCTGTAAAATAAGGCTAACAACCTTCAAGTGTTTTTCTACTGATGGTAAGCAAATAGAATTTGCATGCATCCTGAAATTACCAGGTGAAACATGACTTTTATTTACTTTGATAAATTATAATGAGGCACAAAGGTGTCAAAGATGTTGTGGCAACTCAGAAGCCTCCATGCACAGCATCACGCACAATGATCGCTTACGTGTCTGCCCTTACCCTAAATGGTGACCCACCTTTTTCATTACCTGGGTCTTTAACTGCAGAGGCAGAAGATGATGCCGTAATTCCTGCAGTAATTTATTGATACCTGCAGACGTTGATCTCCCCACACTGCTCGATGCGATGGGCCGTGGGCGGTGACCCAGGGGCAGGTGCCCACCTGCACATGGCCCCTCCACTCCTGTACCCAAGCAGCCCAGCACCCAGGCTTTGCCAGGCCACAGCTGCCCTCTGTGAGCATTGCTGAAGCATCACTGTTGCTAACAGGTTTTTTTAAAGATTATGTAAAATACAGTTTTGAAAACAAACAGCAAGCTCGTTGCCACTTCTTCCTCTCTTGTATTTGTGCATGTTCTACAGTGGTTCCTATTATAGAGTCAGCATTTGTTAAAAGCTACTACAAAAATCTCCTTTAAAAAAGAAGCCACCATTCTCTGATGCTACATTGTAGTGAGAGCTGGCATTTTTATGATGACTACTGTATATTGAAAGCCACCATTTCTTAATTTGCTAATAGATATCACACCCCTGCAGCCTTCATCTCATTTGTAAGGACTCTAGTCTGCGATGAACCAGTCAGGAATGCGCAGATGGGCAGTAGATGCAGTCAGAAAACTCATCAGGATTTTCTGCTGGATTTTATTCTACACAAAGGAAGATCTAAATGCACTAATGTATTGGAAACCAGAATGAACTGCTTACAATGAGCAGAAGAAAAAAAAATCAGTTTCTTTACAATACAATAAGCTTTTGTATATCCTTTGAGGAAAGTGATAGCACTGTCTGAATTTAGGCTCAGTGAAATGCTGAAATGGTTAAATTTAATGATGTTTCCTGTTCTAACCTCTACAGACCTGGACTTAGTAAAGACTAATGACCAACCCTTTGAACCTCCAAGTCTCATAAGGTTTAATTTGTTATTTCTGAGGAGAAAAAAAAGTATGAATAAATAATGAGAGTAAGCGACACGGCGACCAGAGACAATTCACCAGTGCCATTTGCATATACGGCTGGGTTCCCAATTCCTAGAATTACTCATTACCACAATACTACAGAAAAAATTACCCCCAGTCTGGGCTGACAGCTAAAATCAAGGTCTACTCTATTCCAAAGTTATCCTGAAAGGTTCACCATATTCTCTGATGCTATTTAAATGCTGTAACATTTGGAACATGGAAAGTTAACACAGACTGGAGAAACCAACGCAAGTACTTCAGCCTGCAGTGTGTTATGAGTCAAAATTCACTTGGTTAAAGGAACAAAAAAGAAACAGCTGAACAAAATAACCTGTAATATTTTTCAGTAAATATCTATTTGCAGGAAATAAAACTTCCAGAAGAGCACACCGGTTCAGACAATCCCTTCTGCAGGAGGGTTTTGTCAGGTATTCAACTGAATTATTTTTTCAAACCTAGAAAGCGCAGCACTCACTGCTGGAGCAGTTAGAACAACCGTTCGAAGCGTGACAAATCTGGGTTCAAGTCCTTGATTCAGATCAGGGACTTTAACCTGAATCTTTTCCCATCCTACACAACTGCACCAGCAATTAGGTTTCTGCCTATTCTGGCCTGGGTACACGCATCTCCTTTATGTCTTACTATATTTTTATTATAGATCTCTGTTTCATCCTTATAAGAAATTCTTCCTAAAGCAAAATGGTTTGAAGATGGAAAAAGCATTTTGCAAGAACAGGGAGCAGTGCAGTAAATGCAGTGCTAAAGGTTACTTTGATTTTATTTAAATGCTTTGTGAGGAAATTAAAAACTAGAAAATTACAACAGAGTTATAAGAAAAGGGCTTTGCTCACAAAGCAGATTTTCTTCCTGAAGATCAGGTTATTGCAATGGAGAAAGCTCACTAACTGAGTCTACCACAGCCAAGCAGTGATCATAAAAAGGAGTAATGTGAATGGAGAAAAATGAATGCATATTAAATCTTACAGACACCTACGCATTTCCTGTGTTTTCCTGAAGAGATACCAACTACCCAGTGCTCCCAGATTTCTGTCAGTCCATAGTTTACTTGGCGAAAGAGAAGGAACGTGGCTGCATGTGAAGTAAATAACCACACAGAATGGTCTGCAATCAGCAGAAAGGTTCATCTAAGCTAATACGGAGATGGCAGTGTTACGCTCCAATTGAACACGCAGCCGATGGAGACAAGAACTGTGCTGGGCTAACGTGTCTCGCTGACTTCTGGAGCTCAGGCAACACGTGCAACTGCTTTGCTGAACCAGGTGAAGTGAAAGACGTCAGAAATCCCTAATTGCAATACTTCAGCAATTTTAACAAGGCTCTCTTTAGACAGTATTCTGCAAATCTAGTATTTATTTGCCTTGCATACCAAGTTATTTAGATATTTTACCCCCCTTTACATACTCTGGAAGAACTGCATCATCTTCTAAAATTTAGCTTTTCATGTTGAGGCTTGCTGTATTTTCACTGTTCCGTTAGGGCTGAATGGACAGCACAGTTGGGGTAGCTCTGCACTATCTGGAGTCGCAGTGTAACCTATCTAATCTTGGCAGGCATAAATGTTTTAAAACATAGCTGAAATTCCACAAAGAGTGCTACTGAAAGAGCAGCAGTCACCTCGAAATCCTGCACTTATTTCTCACTTTGATTTGGTGTCATAAAAGACCTCAGCATCAATCATTAACAAGCTATTAACACATGCAGCTGATAAAAGTGTTCGAAGTCTGGTCAGTAACAATGGTGGAAATTCCTGCTTTACAGCTGGCTTAATCTAAGTCTAGGAACGCACGCCAGTTATTTTCTTGGCTAAAAAGTGTTTCTTTTGCTTTCACCTCTGCCTGTGTAACACGCACAGAGGCTGTGTTTTCTCATCCCTGCCCTGCAAAACTGGCCATTTCCCTCCACCGCCTTTCCCCTTCTTTCTTAAAAGCAGTTTGCAAGCAAACAGAGCCAAGAAACTATTTCATTCAAATGCCATATGATTTTAATAGGTTATTACCTTGTAGCAAAGGTGCTACCAAAGGAATGAGAAATCACAGCTCAATTTGCAATTTGTAAACACAACAAAATAGTGCCTATCACCAATAGTGAACAACCAGGCTGTAATTTAGACAGCCTCCTTCTAAGGTGCTTCTTTCCAATCCTCTCTGTTGTACCAAAACTCAGCCATGCTTCTAGAATGAATAAAGCCAGAAGCAGCTTTGGCTGGTGGGACAGAAATCCATTTAGCATTTTGTAATTCACCGGTTCGATCACTCATTTTGTTAAATAAAATCTCTGATGTCATGAAAGCTGAACAGCTGCTCAATGAGCTCGTCACTCCGGGTGTTACAGACATCAGCCCGGTTTTTCCGTGTGGCTGTGTGTGCTACAGATGATTTTGACACTTCCCCCTGCTGCTAGTAACATTTGTCAATAATTGTATTTACTTGGCGATAGTTTCTTGCCCCTGTGCCAAGGAATTTAAGGACATAATATATAGAAAATCACATCACAAACAAAACATAGGCTGAGAAAAACATGAAAACACCTAGGCTCCATCTGCTCAAGTACGATATACTTCAGAGCTCCCATTTCACATGTAAAACAGAATGTGATAAATAATTTATACCTGGTTGGTGCAATCCTTCCTGAAGAAAAAAAAATTTTGATGAAACACTGGCTTTATGTTATCATAAAACTATTGAGAAAATCACAGAACATTTGGCAATTTACCTCTACTACACCATCTTTGAAGTCTGGATATTTGTATTTTATGCACTTTTCAAATAAACTGTACTGCTGAACACAAACACCAGAAAGCCTAACTATGAGTCAATGCTGAAATGTAAATACAGCATTAGCAGCAGTACAGGTATTTGCAGACCTCCAGGTAACAGTTAAGGCTGAGTTCTAGTAAGATGTGAAATAGTCTGTGTAGTGTAGAATTTATACATTTTCCCTGATTCATTTAAAATCTAACACATCCAAAAAACCAACCCAAATGAAAGAACAAAGGCAAAAGCAATGCAGCTCCTAGATCCTGCGTAACCACCGTTCTGGCTCATAGCTGTGGTGCTTTTTATTCACAAAACTGCAGATTTTTTACTGATGCTGATTCTGCATCCCTCAATGTGAGTCACCTCAATGATTAGCAGTGATTATGTGTAAGCAGTAATTGTGTGTAATAGGGTGAAATTCACTTCCGAATAAAATAACCTTTAAAAGCTTTAAATAAACTGCTGGATCACTGGCCGAGACTGCACAGAAATTAATTACTTATGTGAAAAGTAATTTCAAATCTAAAAGATTATTTCTTAACGTAAAAGACATACAATCCAGGAATAAATGGGGATGTGGGGAGTTGAAATCTGCAAGGACCGATCTCTTGATCGCATAGGAAAGCTACGTGATTCTTTCCTTAAAGTGTGTAATTTTCAAAGCACCTGTCCTGTGATGTCTCAGTTACAGCCCTGGCTGCTGTGCTCTAACAGACAGAAGTCAGAGTGGTTTGTCTTTGCTCTGACAGGTTCATCAACATATTGCAACTCGGAGCAATACTGCGCTCCTGCTTTATTTTCCATCCATTTACTGAAGAAACGCAACACTCTGGTGTGATACATTTCATGTCACTGGCTAATTTCTAAGGCTGTGCTGAGTGGTAAGCAGCAGTTTAAGAAAGGAACAGACTGGGGTGATTCTCAAATATCTTTCCTTCTGCTTGTGACAGAACCAGTCAGAAGAGCTATTTGAAAAATGTCAAAATACCGTGGGTTGTTTGGTTTGATGAAAAGTGTTGTTTTCACTCAAATGGCACATTTGAAAAGCATCAATTAAATTTCCTTTAGTGAATTTGCAGATTTGTGACAATGTTGAGACATCACCTTTTAATATAGTCACAGAATGAAGAGATTTCATTTTGCTTCCTTTCCTCACTGCTCAAAATAAATTATATATTTGCAGCGAAGAAAACAAATACAAAGTGAAAAATGGCAAGAGCAGAATTCAAAAGCTTTTTAAATCTGACTGCACAGGGGTTTTCTTAATTTTTTTTTTAAATACCTCTTCAGTCTGGGGAGGGGGAGGAAATTTAAGAAGTGGATCTTATGCAGCTTAACTCAACTGAGCAGAGATGCACTCCCCTCCTTGTTTATCAAGAGGCACAATTCAGTCCAGGGGAGGGATGAGGACAGCTCGGGGTGCAGGCTCATTTCCTTCCACACCGGGTTATAGGTTGTGCTCCTGAAGCCATGCTACTTCTAAGGCTGCTGCGAGGCCCCCAAAGGGCCCTAGAGGACCTGGGCACCCAAATGCTGTTGATGCTTTGTGGCATCTGCGAGTCAGGCTATGGTAAGTGATCAAATTAGGGTGTCCTAAGAATTTCTTCCTCTTCATTTGGAAGCTGTCACCTGCTTAGCTGGGAGACTGCTTTTTCAGGCTCTCCCAGTCCAGTGCTACATGAAGTAAAACAGATCCACAAGTGCTTTCATTATGCTTTGAAATCTCATCCACAGCGCAAACTACTACAGTCCCTGCGAAATCAGTGAAGCTCCTCAGAGTTGTAATAACTAAGCAGTATTAAGTGTTAAAAGGCCAGCCAGTCTGGAAAATGATACAGTGAATGACTCTTGTAATCAAGGATTTTATAGAAAACCTTTGCAAGTGCTTCAGCTCTTACTCTGGGAGTCAGCACACTCACTTACATAAAGATTGAAGACCACAACAGGAGCCTTGCTCTCCAGATAAGACATGTCTGAGGCAAGGTGCAGCAGCAATCCGTTGTCTGGTGAAATTGTGATGTTCAAAAAGAAGGAAAAGCAATGCCAAATTTGTTCATTTGATGGGCAGCATTACAACAAGAGGAAAGAGGCTGCATACAAAAATGCTGCAGCTTCTCCTCCGTTTTGAAGTTTTTAAATATTAAACCCATCACTCATGCACTTGCAGCTGTTCCACCGACTGTTTCGGCCATGGGAACAGCCACAGCCGCAGCACCTGTACCTCCCGCGGGGCAGACACCTGCAGGGCATGGCTGTCCCGGGGGCTGATGTCTTCATGGGAGACCAAAGGAATTCTGGTACGTCAGGAGAGGGTGACATGAGGGTTGGACAGCCGACCCTTCAGGCTGGCGATCCACTTACACTGTAAGTTTTGGTCCATGTCAAGGAAGAATTTTTTCTTTATAAAGTGGCTCTGGCTCAAAAAATGCCTTCCCATTACACCAGCAGCTTTTAACTGACTGCTTGGTGGCTGGGTTTTCATGTAAAGGGAATCTACAGGAAGCATGAAAGGAGCCAATGTGCTCCCACTGGTGGACAATGGCTTCAGAAGCCTTGCAAGGGAGCACATTTGTTTATGGGTAGTTATTCGTCTATAAAGCAAGAATGTATTAATTGATTTAAAGGACCTAATTGCTAAAGGACTTGCCTGAAATAACTCATTTCAGTAGAAACTTCAAGGATTTCCTCAGACTGCCTGCACATTTTATACCGAATTAGTTTTAGTGATGATTCTTCAAGGTCTTTTTTGCTTACCCCTATCTAAAAAGTCAGTCTTGGTTGAATGTGACATCTCCACCAAACAAAAATAAAGTTGCAGATTCAGTACCTTCTAAGTCAGGTGAACTTCAACCAAGTCAAGCTAATGGAAACACGTCCTACAACATGACAGCTTACTAACTGCAAAGTCTGGTCCTGTCCAGCCTCTGCTACTTCACTTCCAGGGAAAGAAGTTTGTTAATTCCTCTTGAATTAACCTTTTGAATCTACCTGGAATCATGCTCCAGACCTAGTGGTTTGTTACAAGATCTTGAAAAGCCAACCAGAAATACCATTAACTTTAAAACTCCAAGATATAACAACTAAGACAACTGTTGGAGAGCACATGATCATTACTTAAATATTGTTTGTATTTACATTTCATGGAGAAGGTAGCTTTCAATATTACAAAACTGCAGAGCAGGAGAAGGCTTTGAAATCACTGTCCTCTTTAAAGCTTTCATGGATTCAGCTTCATGGGAACTTACCATTGCTCTTCAGAGATGTGCAAAACTTTCATATGGAAACTCTAAACCTGGAAACGTTCATTTAGTTCAATTTAGATGCAATTTTAATTGAACCTGGGCTGATTTATGCTTTCAAGTAGAAGTAAAAAAATTGCCATCTCCATCTTTCATCTCCCTTCCTGCTCTGCTCAGCTGGTTTGTGTGGTCTTTTGAGACCTTAAAACAGAACCAAAGTCATGGGGCAGTAAAAGCAGCAGTTACTCTAGCTGAGGTTGCCAGCCCTGCTCTGAGACTCTACCATGAATTTTTAAGAAAGGCTAGGTAGCCCACTGTGCATCAGGAAAAGACAGCTTAGAGTTATGTCCCTGAACACTTTGACCTTAAAAGAGGTTTTATTCAGGTGGAGAGGAGAGCTGCATTTCTGCCATTTACTCCATTTCAAAATAAATCCACTACCCAGGGTAAAAATGTCATTTTTCTTACACTGCTAAAAGCAAAGCAACATCTGACAAACATTACTAGCCAAAGGCCAGATTCTTTAAATATTTGGTGAGAGCTAACACTATTATGGTTACTTACGTGAGTATTCTCGTCACAAGGGTGACAAGTTTAACTTATCCAGATGCATTTCAGGGGAACTCTCTGCTCACAGTCACACAAGACAAAAGCTTGAGCACAAAACCTTGTCTCTCACATCTCCAGCTTTCATTGATCTTAAATAGGTGCACATGTCACTGGAGACAGGATTTGCCCCTAGCTGAGGACAACTATAATCCATACACTAAGATGCTTAAATCATTTAGATTTTGAGTTTAAGCAGCCTCTTCTATCCACACAGCTCCACGCTGCTTTATCAGCTGCTCATTTCAGTACTGTAATTTCAAGGAACACGAGTTCTCCTTTGTACCCTTTCCAGTGTCTCTGATTTTTTACATTACCTTCTTTGTTTTCGTTTTACCCTCCACCTGTGTTTTACCTGGCAAGTTCTGTGACACAAACACCCAGCTAAAGCTGATTTGATATGCTCAGACAGGGAAACTAAATATTGCTTACCCACCTCCCCCCTCCCCGAAAAAAATTGGAGAAATATAGGGCGCGCATAAGCAAAGACAACTGATCTAAGCCAGTCCTTCTGATGCTAATCTTACTGCAAATAATATGCGGGGTACATGAGAAAATGTCAAATCCATGCTGCCTCACAATTGATGGCTTCCACTCCAACCTGAAACTAATCCAAGGAAAAAATACAAGTGAAAGGCTGAAAGTTCAGTCGTTATTTAGAAAGTTTAAAAGAAATGAAAATGTAGCTCCCCTGAAACTACGTTAGACAAATAATCTCACACGCTCCCAAAATAATATCAGTGTCTACAGCTATTAAAGTTTATAGGTGCACAAAGAACGCAATTAAAACAGGTTATATTGAAATCAAATAATTCCTTCTAACTAAAATGTAGACGAATACCTTATACAACATGGAATATTGCATATAATTATTCTTCAAAACTAGAATTTTGAGACAAATAAAATAAACCTAGACTTTCACTGAAAAAGAAACATTTCTGAAATGCATCGGACTTGCACCCAAACATCTTGTCAGAGCAAAGTGTTGGTGTTTTTAACACAATCCTATTCCATTGAAGTCAAAGTAAGGTGAGTGCCTCTGTTAAAAAAAATCATAGCACACGTTCTTTCAGTTTTAGCATCAAAGATGTGTTTACTGCAAGCACAGAAATGTAAGGGAAATGAAATGGTGAAAAGGGTTACAACAGTTTTAAGGATTTATTTTTAGAACTTTTACCATCAAGTTGAGCTTTCATACACAGCACACAGCACTGTTTCATCTCCTCTGCCAACTGCATGTTGCTGCATGTTTCCAATCCCCAGAAAGTTTTAAAAAGGCAAAATGAACTTTACACTGCTGCTCTTCTCTGCTTTCCTTTCCTTGCCAGGTTCTGTCCTGCCAAATCCCCTGAGCCCACCAAGAGCTCACAGCTGCGGGGCACACGGGTGCTGTGTGCGCCCACCCCGGCGTCCCGCCTGCGGAAGCCCTCGGCGCCCGGTGTTGCTCACAGGGCAGCGAGCACGGCTCACTCATGTGCGCAGGATGAGGCCTTTAATCACTAACAGGTTCTCTGGAAACTCTATCAGAGATAAAAAGTACAAAGACACTGTTGGTTCCAGTCCCCTTATTGAATTTTCATTGCTCCTTTTATTGTAACTATGAATTCAGTCCATAATGTCACGTGTTCTTTGTTCTCCAGTCTGACATACATTTAAATACCCAGCGCAATATCTGCGCAAAGACTGAGTGTGTTCACGTATAGGAGAGTTAACACTTCACGACAAACATGGTTATAGTTAGAGATCAAAAGCAACACTTCCAATGATTCCACAGCTTAATATTTCCAACTCCTGTCTCCTTCTGAAGGTCCTCCTCTGCTCCTTCCCCCCAAAAAATCTCCACACAAGAAATGCTGAGCATACAAATTATGTCACTAACATCTGGAAAGAGACACGACTACCCGAGTGAAAAATAAACCCAGTGGAGGTCATGGCTTTAACAGACTGTCGCTCTATATTTGAACTGATTGATTCATACAAAGACGCAATTACAGAGAACATTGGAATCAGCGGCTGCTAGCACTCAGGATTGCAGGCACAGTCGTGTTTACAGCAAATATATTTTAAAGGCTACATCTGGCATAAGCTAATTAATACACTCAATATTATGACACACAATAATTTGAACTTAAATTGTGAATAATGCCTATTTATTTTCCTACCTAGATAAAAACAACTTTCTTTCAACTATATATGATTGTGTATCATTTTTCAGGACATTATTTGCATAAAATCTATTGGTTATGCAAATAAAAGGCTTTGGAGAATAATGTACAGTAACTAATTTGTATAATCACTTTCCCTCAATTCAGCATGATAACGATATGTAAAGCACATCACTACAGACTGTCTGTGAAAGGAATTCTGTCTTAATATGCTAGTCAACTAGCCACTCGACCTTTGCATAGGCTCACTGTAAGAGGACCAGAAAAAACCACACACATTCTTTCAGTTTCTAAAGGGAAATTTGACTCTAGCTGTAGAAGAAAGAAAGAAGAAATAGAAGTAAAAGAAAATCAAAGAAAAGGTGATTTGGATTCAAGAGGATCAGATGTTTCATTTATTGCAGGTTGGAGACCTTCAATCAGTCAAATGAAAGACACATTTGTATTAAAATACCTACAAGGCAGAGAGAAAGCCTTGATCAGGTGTATTAGATTTAAGTTACAGCTTTCTCGCTGAGAGATGTGAACCTTCCAGTCTATCTGTTCTCAATATTGAAGGTTTTCTGTGTTACAAACACTCGATGAAAGGTAGTTCGCTCGCCTTCCCACGTATCTGCTGGATATTAACTGTACATTTGAAGCATACACTGCAAAGAGATGTGAACTTAGTGTGCACCACAGTCACTCATAGAAAGGGATGTTGAAACCATGTCAGGGATGTGACACAAAGTGCGGCGAGAGGCTCAAGGAGAGGGCACAGCTCCACTGGTCACTAAAGCAGGCTGTTTCTGAACACACACCTCCTCCTTGTTTCACTGGGACATGGGCAAATTGTGCTGTGACTGGGCTGTGAGCCCTCTTACGCAGGTGGAAAAGGCAACACCACAGCAAAAGCCCCTGCACTGATTTCTGCTGTGTCAGACCAGCGGCGTTCGGCTTGACTTCTCATTACAAATTGTGCAGGTGGTAACAAGCCAAGTCCTGACCTCATTCCTCACACCATCCTCTCCTCACAAAAACTCCTTGAACTCGCCATGCTTGCCCAGACGCACAGAAGAGCATCGAGCCTGATGGCAGAGGTCAGGTCTTTTACACCTGCAGCCCTAGGAGGATAGTTTTGTTTAGCTTGTCTGCAGAAAGGTTCCAAAGGGCTTCATAAACTGGTTACTGTTGCTTGTAAAATACCAGATCAACATTATTAAAAAATATTTAATCTTACCAATAGGTTCTGCTCAGAGTAATTATCAGTTTTGATTAAACTTTGGCAAAGATCAGATAAGTCCAGTGCAAATGTTCTGCAGAGACAGAGGCTATGTTAGTGCTGGTTACATCATTCATCTTCATCTGGGAAACCCAAGTCCAGATTTTAACCTGGATCTCTCCTAGCAGCGTCAATAATTCCTGTCACCGCAGCATGCCTCTTCTGGCAGCACAGCATCTTCACTCTTTTACTTTGTCCCTATGTAAAGGACTTAAAAAGACCAGAAACACTGCAAAAATTGTCCCTTAGCCTGCCACAAGCACGCACAGACCCTGTGTGCCAGCACACAACCAACCAGCAGTTACTGCCAGAGCGGATTGGCACATCCGCTTCAGACCCAAGTATTGGTCATCTCAACCCAAAGACAAGTTCTTTCTGCCATTATACAGAGCATTTCAGTAATTTAATTATGAGATTAATTCCATAGGTGCCTAAACTAGGTCCTCTGTCAAGAGAAACACATTACACAAACAATTTACATGTGTAAGTTTTAGAGGCTGTTTCTCCGGGAAGCCTACTTCTGCACGCAGTTTCCCAGGCTCCACCCTGACACGCAGCTATTGCATTCCAGAAAGTAAAACACCAAAAATGAAGTCTTAACTCAGGCCTCAGTCTTAAATATAAGCTTCTGATATCCAACTGCTTTTCTAAACAAGCCACTATAACCCTGATCACTGCTTTCATGTGTGCATATCTGCCAATACTGCATAGTGGTATGAAAATTTTAAAGCTATCCTGCTTGTTAAATAAAATCTCTGTCACTGTAAAGTTTAGCTGATCCTTTCATTTATATACCCATAAATTCTCCATCAGTCCAGAAGAAAGGTAATTTTTCTTTTATTTCCTTATTTTTAATATTTTCTTCTGAAATAAAAATAAATATCCTCCCAATAACATTTGAATAATGCAGCATATCAGTGATATGTAGTCTCTGTTTTGGAGCTGGTCAAAGGGTGAACAGGCATAGACAGGGGACTTAAATAAAGTTTATTTGCCTCTTATTACAGCTATATTTTTTGAGATTAAACAGAGGACCTATAATTGTATGACTTCCATGGCTGAATGGGAGAAATCTACACAGATATTTGCATCCTTCTTATGCATGGTAACACATCATACAGTTTTCACAAGTGGATTACAAAGCAGCAGGCAGTACACAGCAGTACAGCTGATAGACAAAGATAAACTCTACATCCCAGAGATGGTATTTCACGTGCAGTTAAAATCTGCTCGCAAGGAAAGGAGCCATAACGCGAGGCTCCCTTTTTAACAAAGTGAACAAAAGGACGCAATATTGTGCAATGAATTCCACAGAGGCTTCATTCTGTTTATGGTGAAATCTCTTTCAGTGCATGGATATTTAGTGATTTAGCTCGATATGTCTTTTTTTCCATTTACAAAAGATCAAAACGTGCATTTCTCCATCTAAGGAACTTTGTATTTGAGGGTAGGGGAAGCCATGGAAGAAGGTGGCACAAATTCTCCATGGAGCGTGCAGGGGTGCAGCGACCCTCTGTTACGCTCTACGGTATCTGAACCGAAACACAAGATATTCAAACAGAAGGGTACTACTGCCTTGCCTTTGGGAACACGGAACCCTGAACAGAGGTCTTACCAGCCTTCTTCTGCAATGCATGTTCATACCATCGGTCCACAGTGCTGAAGAGCTACTACCCATAACTGAGTGACAAAGGGAGAGAAGGCAGACCATTGCTATTGCCCCCCAAATTATAATACAGAAAGCAGTGACATGTCACCTAGGGAGGAAGAAAACAGACCAGTGCAGAAAAGCCAGCACACTCTCCCCAAGCCATCGAGTAGGCAGCTGCTGGTACAATGTGACAAAAGACAAAACTCTTGTTTGGAAATACACAGGGGAAAAAACATGCTTTGCTACGAAGTGATGCAGATTTCTCTAGAAGCCCATTGACCTCAATGGTGCACACCTGAGCCCCAATATTGTCATTGCTACACAAGCACCATTTTTTAAATCCTTTGCAGCAGCACCCACTGTCACATCATTTACAGCCCTTTCCGTTTGCCTTCTTATAATTCTGATCCAAGCAACATCAAAAGCAGCAAGACTGGAGTTTCATAAAACACCCCAAAGCAGTCTTAATATTTCTTGAGCAGACACATTATTTTCACTCAATTTTCTGAGTATCTTCATTAACGCATTTCAAAAATGGCTGAATGACTTACGAGGCTGTTGTCCAAAACACATGAGACTGCCAAACACCCAGCGAGGCAACTATTTGCTGTTAGCCCAGGAACACCATGCCCTAAGAAACTCCAACAGTCACCCTGGCTTCATGTCTCAAACCTCAACCTTCAACCACACTCCAGCAAAACATACACAGCTGTTCTGATGTAGTACTCATTTCATGTGGGGTACACCATGTAATATTTAAAGCACTTCAGATTCATCACAAGAAGCAAAACCTGCCTTTGTGTGGGAAAATCAACTGGAGATTGTTAAGTGTGGTGGTGTCTGCTATGGCGTACAGATCAACAGCAACCACTGCCAGAAAATCACAAAGTTTGTAAGGAGGGCTCACAAAAGCTTCACTTTGGAATTACCTGCAAGCAGCTCCTAAATACGAGTCTCAGCCAGCACTATGTATAGAAAGCTGCAGGAACTGTGACCTTCTCTTACAGACAGGAGAGCAGAAAAGCAGTTAGGAAGTGTTTTCTAATGACCTTTAGCAAGGCCACTCAAAAATTCATTAGGAGATGATGGTTTTACATGGCTCCTAAGTTTTCAGCAGGGAGTACAAAATCCTGATTTAAGTTGAATTTCAAAAGAGAACGAAAGCAAAGAAGAAAAGGTTTGCCTAAAAAAAGGAACCTCAGGTTTTTACTTTACATTTGAACCTCTTTCAATTCACATTCAGTGCAGTGAAAACAATACTGTTCCCAGAGTTTTTAGTGGCGTAAGCTATATTTTGAACCAGTTCACACAAGAACATTAGCAACCTGCAATGAAAAGAGAGACGTATGGACACCGGCAGTCACAGAGGGGAAAGCACTGCTGTGGTGCGCCAGCGCTGAAGCGAATACACAGGCTTGCTCGGAGGCTGAGGTTCAGGGTGCATTGCCATCACCTCCTCCCTCCCTGGACAAGCAAAGCCCACCCATCTCCTGGCTTCAGAAGCAGCAGACTGTTTGAAAGGAAAGATTGTACATTTGGCAATTTTGCTTGATTCTCACCTCAAGAGGGAAATGTGCTTCCACTCCACGTGGACGTTGATCGCTAGAAGTATGCTCTCATAAACAAAATGCTGGAGTCCATGTAATCTTCAGCCTCCCCTTTCTCCCCAGCTCCCAGTAAGCCAAACGTAATGCATGAAACAGCAGGGATGTAAGCTGGCAAACATCCTTAAGTGCAACGGAGATGTGTGAAAACATATCATCTACACCAACGTGAACCAGCAATTCTTGCTAATCTACCCACATTGTTTCAGGGGTACAGTTAAACTTTAAGGATGGAATAATCATTTTCTAATCACAGCCTGCCAAAACAGGGCAGCATGACAACTCAAAAAAAAAAAGAATCTACCATGTAATCTAAGGTGAATCTGATTTCTTTTTTATTGAATATTAGAGATTTTTAGGAGACTGTAACTTGCACTGACATATGCCTTCAATTTTTGGTAAATAATCACAGTCATCTTTGCTTTGATATAGAGGTATGTGATAAGTAAGACATATTTTCCAATTCTAGTTTGTTAAGTGGAAGCCAGACTTTCATCCATGCCAAACTGTTGTATCAGAATATAATCTCAGAAATATCTGGAACTTCTTATAATCTAAAGGCTCCAGCTAGACAACGTCATCATCTCACTTGTGGCCATTTCAAAAACAGAATAAAATGAAAATTAAGTAATGGTATCAGAACCTATGACATAAGGGGTTTAGGCCAAAGCAAATTAATTTATCTTAAAAATAAATAAAGGCCTTACTATTGCAGAAGAACATTGCCACCACACTGCAAAGCAGAGCTATCAGACGCTGTTGTACCACTGCCACTTCCACGTAGAATGTCAGAGCTCCTGTATGTAAGAGATACATTGCATAATGTTACAGATGGCACAGCTCATAACAGTCAGGATTACATTTATTAAAATCAGCTGAAATGCTTATTACTAGATTCAATGAGTTTTCATGCAAGGTGACCTGAGCTGCTTTTTTCTGAGCAGTACCATGGTAAGCTTTTCCTGCTGCAGAAAGTAGAGGGTCATCATTGATGTGCATTGATACAAATTATTATGGACACCCGCTCTAAAACTACATTTGTAAACATGGGAGTTTACAAACAAACCAGATCCTCAACGTTACTATTTCGTTCACTTTCACCGTAATTATTCATGCAACTGCATTTTTGTTTATGTGAGGGCTGAAGCAATGGCTGCTAGCTTCACAAATCATTATTCACATAGAAGCTGTTGTATGCGAGCATCAGGGGTGCCTTTTGCTTTTACACTGTCTCCAATTAAAATGGACAAGGTGAGGAAACAAAAAAAAACCACCCTAGCAACAACAGCTTCTTCCATTGGCCTGCACCTTCACCCTCAGATGGAAAATAGCCAAACTAAATTTTTCACTTGCAAACCATAACCTAAAATGTGTTCGTGCTATAACTGAACCGTTACACATAAAATAAAGGCATTTATGAAGGGAAATCCCTCAGCTTCCTTCCAAGTGAAAAGAAGTGCATTTGATGGCCGGCCTAAACCCAGGGTCTACCACCCTGCCAGTGTCTATATACAACATGTGGGTCCATACTCCTCTAGCTACCCACACTAAATGTAAAAACTCATACACATATGTCTAATTTTTCAAAACAACAGATTAACCATAGTAGAACAGTTGTTTCTTGGGCTTACTCTGATATAGCTGCATTTTTACAGCGGGCGAATGGTGAAGGCACAGAAGCAGTAAAGGTGTCCAGAGTTGTGGAGAGCAGCCTGCAAGGCCAAGGCCATAACTACACTGCATTCACACTGTGCTGGTGTTTTCCTCTGCAAATACTGACAGGAGTACTCACACAGCCCTTGTGAGGGGCATTAAGTCTCGGTTAGCTCCGGTCACTACTGAGGAGCGAAGCAGACCCCAGCAATCGTGGGGGCTTTGCCCAGGCCCAGCTGCCTCAGGAGGGTGGCTGCGGTCAGGCCTGAGGAGGTGCAGGCTCCGGCCTGGCCCTTCCTGCCGTCCAGCCCAGCCACCCGGCCTGAATATTTCATATTTATTTCCCTCTCTCTCCTTCCTTTGCGGTGGCAGTTGTAAATCTACCTTTCTCAAAATTCAATAAAAAATTAATTGAAAAAGAAAAAAAAAAGTCATTTCATCCCTACAATAAAAGGCCAATTGACTTCTCAATTTTCTAGTAGGCAGGAGAAGAAATCGGGCATATGGCAGGGAGAAACTCAATTCTCCAAGGCTCTCCCCGCTTCAGGATTTCCAGACCTGCAATCTCAAGGGTGCTGTGTCCCCTACTGCTCGCTCAATTCCAGCCGAGTATTATTTTCTCAGCTCTGAAGGAAGCAAGAATTCATTCTGCATTATTGATGACTCAGTGCTCAGCCACTACAAGGGCCTTTGGTTCAGTGCTTCCCACCGGCTGTCACTCATCTGCTCCAAGAGCTCCCATTATGCAGGGGCAGGTGGCTCGCTTTCCTCTCTCCTCAAAAATCTCCTTTTCACAACAATCAGAAGAAAGCAACTGAAACAAAAATGGGTGGACGCAGCGCAACGATGAACCTTGCTTGTCTTAAAGGTGTCGACCATGTGAACTTAGGCATTAAAGACAGCAGAGGGACATGAACGGCTGCCAGCGAGGGGGCCTTGAAAAGGCTCGGGTTCGGCTGCCATGGGGCAAGCAGTCCATCTATATTTTGATTAATCCCTCTTGCCAGAAATTAAACACGACACTGAACCCCAGATCATGACACAAACAGTTTGAGGCAGAATGAGTTTTCTGAACTCTTCCAAAAGAGCATATTTGATCCTAGGAACAGCAAACCCTGACTGAGCACCTGTCAGAGCTGGGCTATGAAGACACAGGCTCCTCATGGGGCTGGATTCATCTCTTCCTCTTTCTGTTCTTTGCCTCTTGCCCTTCTTTTTTCTATTTTAGTTTAGTTTAGTTTAGTTTTCCTTCTCCACCCTAAAAAAATTATTTCATTTTCTTTTGGAAATCTTGGCACCAAACAAGTGCAGATCCACATGCACCTACAGACACAGAAGCTATGCCTGTCACAATTAAGCCTCGGTGTGTTTCAAGCAGGAACACTGGATGCCAGTGGTATGTTTAATTAATGAACAAGCACCACAGATCTGGTGATTACCAACTAGAATTTGCATCCGCAGCCACTGACGATGCAAAATACATGCACAGTTTTTGCAGAAATCAGTTCTGTCCATCAATGTAGTGTTGAGTCGCAATCTAGTTCAAGTCCAGTTCCTAAGATTTCACAAACAGTGTTCAACCTATTCATTTCTCCACACACACTAGCACAAGACTGCTTGCTGGAACAGTGCTTTGACCCAGGGATACAGCTATTTACAAAGAAGTGTGCCTCTTTCCTTGGTTCTAAGAAAAACAAAACTAATAGTTATCAACAACTTTGAAGAACAGGTTCACAACTAAAAAGCAATTGTAATAATACATTCGGTCTATTCCAAGTGAATTGAGAGAAACCTCAGGTTGATTTTAATGATGCAAGTCTAGCATAAGGAGTGGTTTCTTCTATGGTTTTTTTTATAGCCCTATGAATTTTTTGGAGTAAAACCTTCTAGAAAACTATAGATGTGTAGAGTGATAGATCTGAAGTTTCAAAGTACCAAAGGAAGGAAGTTAAAAATTTCTATTCAGATTCATACTTTTCTCCTTCCTACAGCTAAGGGGTTTGAATCAGTGGCTCTCCTCTGCTTGCAAAAGTGCAAGAAAATGGCTTTAAGGAATGCCATAATTATGTCTTTATTACTGTGGGTATATGTGTATCAGCTAAAAATATCTCTGTATTATTTACAATCATATGTAGAGTAGGACCAACAGTAGAAGCTCTCTTGGTTGTCCAATTTGTGGATGTTTTATATAATTTCTGTAGCAAATGTTCTAAATATTTGTCAATGACTATTCAATAAAGCCTTGTATATTTTTGCTTCCTTCCTCCTAATGCACTCTTCGCATCCTCTGTGCAATTCCTGAACACTTGTGACTAACTTTTGAACCACCCTTTCCAAGCTTCTTACATTATCAGTTTTAACAGTGCCCTCAAACTTGTATAAAATGGGGAGAGGCAGCGGTTATTGGAACCGTTCACTGAAAGACAGCAATTGAAAGAGACTTTACAGTGAAATTCTATCTTACTCCAACAGTTTCGGTGATTGTGAAAAAAACACCTAAATAAAAAGTTAAGCAATTTCACACAGTGGAAAACAGCTTGGGGCACAAGCAAACTAAAACCAAACAGTTTGCTGTCAGTGCTGTAGACTGTGTTCAGTAAAAACAAAAGATCAAACAAGCTCTGTAATCATTATATAAAGCACATTTGCTATGGCATGTGAAGAAAACATACTTCCTTCCTAATACTAATTAACATTAGAGAATTGTGGGCTGAAATACAGGATAAAAATAGCTGTTTAAAGTAATCACTCAGCAAGATGTAAATGTTACACATAAAGTATACCTAACGGGTTGGAATATTTATCCCACAAGTAAAGAAAGCCTTCACTACTCATGAATTATAAAAGTTTCTCTTCCTGCCTCACTGCAACAATACACAGACCCTTTGCAAGTATGTGGCCATTTTTCATAGATTGTCTATGGTTTTCCCTATTTGTAAGTATGAAAAAGTTTCTGTAGCAGCCAATGTTGTGGGTAATGAAGGGAAGTGTGAGCAAACAACAGAATACCAAATCATTTTATAAACAGCACAAAGATACTCCAGTGGAGTAAGCCATGCTATAACTATCAATCAATGTATAGGTTTGAGGGTTGCAGACAATGCAGAGATTATTTCTCCTTCCATATGTGCTCCATCCTTCCACAAATACATGCAGACTTCTTCCTTCTTGTCACCCCTATCTACTGCTTCCCCTTTCCCCACCCTATGGTTTCCCCACTGCCTCCAGCACCACTAAATGACTCCTCCTGGGTAGGAGCCAGCACTGACTGGACACATTCACAGCTGTCATGGTACCAACCAGCCCACCAGAGTTGCAAAAATATTCCTGAGTATAAACCGTATTAAAAAGTTCAAGATGCCAAATGTTATTGAAATGACATTTCAAGAGTTTCCTAGTAACAACATTTTAGTTTTTCTAGTAATTTCTCCTAGCAAGAATTCAAGGTAGTATAACAACTGGAGAAAAGGCGTTGAAATGCACAGTGCTTAAATATTGCATTTGAAAAGCTAGCACTTTCCTGTCTATTTAAAGAAGTGCCATTATTTCCATCCTCCAAGATTTTTAACCACCTGTTTAGCTCTGTGCCTAACACAGATAAAAGTGAAATATATTCTTGAGTAACGACAGAGTTGTCAGGACTCAGCTGAAACTCATAAGCAGAGCACGTGAAGACATCTCCATGATTGCTACCCCTCTCATTGCACATTTGGCTGCTTTGGGCTGGATTCAAGAGGTCTTATTTACCCAGCAGAAAAGTCATTGCAACAGGATTCACTTGATGCTGGTTACACCCAGCTGTGAGGAAGGCAAGACTGTTCGCTGGATGCTATGCTAATGAAAAAGAAAATAGGGGTTTTCCTTTGTCAGCCAGGGGAAAAATCCCACCCCTCTAAGCAACTTCTATAACCCCAGGCCAAAATCAAATCCCAAACTCAAGCTACCTGGCACTCCGATCTCCTGCTGTAAGTGTCACAGAAGTGCAATTTCAGTCTGTAAAGATGAAACAAAACAGTCCTCCAGAGACAGAAAGTACAACCCAGGACAGCACATCCTTGTGGCCTCTTCCAGGACTCTGTCAGCAGATGCTTTAGACCAAGGGAGCAGGAGCTCTGATGGCAACTTTCAGGAACAGAGACTTAACATCATAGAGAGGGAAAAGCTGTTCAACTGTTTTAAGATTACTCTAAACTGACAAAATAATTCAAACAATCTGGCCATGTAAACTGAGTCACAAGGCTGCCCAGTTAGCCAAAAAACAACCACCACCAAAAAAGGTCCCCTCCCCCCACCCCAAACCACTGAAATTCAAAAAGCAATTAGTCATAACTCGTCCAAACCTTCCCTAAGACAGACTCACTGCACTGAAAATTGAATTGTTCAGGGCAACGCAAACACCACCCCTGCTCCATCTTAAAACATGATTCATACCACTAAGTGCTTTGTTTCCCTCTTGTAGTATGTAGTGTTTGGACTTCTTTAAAGGTTCATATTGAATTAAAGGGTTCACCTTGAAACTACACAGTGGAACAAAACCTGTGTGCCAAATGGCGCTCCAGAGGGGACCAGCTTGCAAGAACACAATTCTCCCCTGCTAACTAAGAAGAACAAGTGTCGTGACAACCTCTAAATGCTCAAGTCTAAAACTCGGATCTCCTCCCAGGTCCCTTTCAGCTTGCAGCAGAGCATCCAAGCTGTGCAGCCTGCATGATGAGCCCGCAGGGAAGCACTGGAGGAGCTGTGTATCTAACCACAGCCATCCTGTGAGGATCAGCTACCAGGCACTGGTTACATGGCTGTCACAGCTCATTGGATTTCTTTGTCTTTATCCACTGTAAGCATTTAAAAGACGGCACTATGTTCCTGTGCCTAAAAGTATTCAGTAAAGCTCACATATCCTTTGGCTTCTAAGGGGGAGGGAGTGGGAAACAAACTCAAAAACCTGACTTAAAATAGCATTAAGTAGTTTTCTTCAGAGAAGTTGAGAACAGGTTGTGGAGAGAGTGACAGTGGAGCGAACATCTTAGAAAGATTTAGTTTGCACGTGTGACCTGTTTGGTGCATAGTCTCTGCCATGTAGCACATAGGGAGCTGGAAGCATAACAACAGATAAAATATATGGTTTAGATTGCTAAAAAATGTGAGCCATTTCAGCCTCTCCTGTACAGCTATGAATACCTCATTTGAACTGCAAAGGGAAGATTTTTCCAGCAAAAGGAATCTGATCCAGAAAGTTCCTGTGAGGAGGAATTTTTCCAGACTCTAATGCAGAGCATTATTTATGAAGAGAGTCCCTCAACACACATTTTGCAAACCATAACACTCAGCTTTCTTCTAGGGACTGAGACGAATTTTGCAAGCCTCAATACTGATTTCTGAGACTGAAGCCTGGCAGGCCCTCTGCAGCTTCACACCTCACAGCAGGGAACGCTCAAGATTTCCGAGCATTTTCTGTATTTTACGGAATAAAGAAGAAGTCAGAAGGACCATTTCAATATGGAAGCAGCCTGCCTCAAAGCGGGCCTGGCCACCTATTCTGTGATGCAAACAGATACTCAGGATGATTACTTCTGGGCTTTCCTCTGCGTCTGTGCGCTTGTGTAAAAGGTGTAAACTCTTCAACAAGCATCTTCCTTCCCCAAGGTTCATCACATTGACAATAAATATGGAGACTTTGAACAATCTTATCATAGCCCATGATTAAATGAACAAGCACTGCAGTAAGATTTTCATCAACGAAGTCTGCGTCTAATGTCATCTTTCATGTGCTCCAGCATTGCACACCCCATGCTCTCCTGGGATCGACCGAGACAATGCTGCAGCACCTCCCCTCGAGGGGCACCAGGCTGCCCCGCAGCGCTCCCCGAGGTTTTCCAGAGCTGTCTGCTTGGAGAACAGCACAGCATCCACACTTTGTGAAACAGCAAAGGAGTTCTCACTTGGGAAACTGCGAGGGGAGGTCTCAGCTTCTGCCTTTACTTTTTAACAAAAAATGAGGGTGTGCTATTATTTACTTTGTCACAGTAGCTACAAATGCATAGACCAAAGTCCTTGCCCATAGGAGTTTACAATCCAAGAAGAAAACAAGGGACGGCAGCACAGCCTGGGAAAACTGTGGCATGGAAACAAGCGCAGGCAAAGGTGGTCAGCCCACCGGGCACCACACAGAGAGCAGCAGCACCACAACCGCTCACAGTTATTCAAGAGGAAAAGAGAGACATTTTCCACGTAGTAAGATGGGAAGGTTTAGGGGAAGAAAAGACAGATTTGCAGGCTTTTGAGGGAAACTCTCCTCAGTTGGGCTAGTCCTCACTCCACAACTATTGCTCTATTTCTGTCCTTCCACCTTATTTTGCCCTTAATCTCACTGTGCATTCTTCCTCCCAGCTCGAAGAGCAAACCCACAAGGGAGCCCAATGTGCTGAATGCGTGGATATAAAGGGGCAATCTGCATAACAAGAAGAACCATGTGAAATAATCTCATTTTTCCCATCTTGCTTCTATTTTTTTTCCAGTGGAAAAAAAGAAAATGTAGATCTAGCTCTTGGTTTGTTCTTTTCAAAGCAGTTTCATTTTCTTTAATTCCTTCCTCCACCTTTCAGGGTTTGGATGCAATATATGGCTCTATAAATACTTTCCACCCACATACACGTATGGATTACTGTTTTGCAGCTATATTGCAACATTCCTTTCTCTCCAAATGATATCATCAGAAGTGAAATACCACAGTCAAGCAAACAGCCTATTGTTCAAATTTTAATTATGTAAATAGAGTCCCATCAGTCCTCCCCACGAGCTCCGTGTAAGCCCAAAGAACTCAGTAGCAAAATTCCTTCAGCAGCAGCAGCAATTCACCTTTAGCAGTTTTGAAGAGAGAGAATCATGAAGGAAGAAGGAAAATTGTGAGTCTGTTGACTGTAAAAAGAAAAAAAAAGAAAAAAATATTCTCTGTGGTGGTAGAAGCCCATAGGAGATCCCAAATACAGAGATAAAGCTCTCAGTCAGGACATTTGGATACACAAATATGAACACTATCTTAACCTAGACCTCTTCAGAAATAATATTTTTTTCCCATTATATAGGGAACATGGTTCACCAGCTTCCTACACTCTAAGAGCTGAAACGGGCCGCAGAGAATCTCCACAGCGAAAAGCATCACCGAGGGGATGCTATCGTCCCAGCCATATTGACAGTGAAGAGAAGAAGGTGGTTCGAGAGGCAGAACCAGTATTACAGCTGAAGCCCAGCTGCTCTGGGTGGTCTCTGAAGAACCTTCTTTCTTTGCCAATTAGGGAAACTGGCCTTTGCAAGTACCTTCCAACCACCACCACAGACTGTTAAGCACTGAGCACCTATAAAAATCTGGCTTCAACTGTGGGTGTTGAAGACCTACAAATGTAGCCAAAGAAAATCTGGTTTGCTGGATCTGACCCAGAGCCAATTGAATCAAGCTTTGGACCGGGCTTTAAGAATTTTTGTTATAAGATGTAAGAAACTGGACTTTCCCTTTGTGCTATGCACAGTGTGAACGTACCCCAAGAGACAGCCAGCACTGGAAGGAGCCAGCAGGCTGAGGAGGGATGGAGAAGGGAGAGCGAGTCATGGTCACAACGTGTTGGTTGCGTGGCCATGGACAGGACACAGTGTTTATTTAAAAAGCAGTTAAACATTAGAATTTAATGCCTCTGATCATTTTGCTGTTACTAATATGCTGCTTCTACCTCCAGCCTACTTTATTCTGTTCATTGTTCAGAACAGACCACCACCACAGCTGTAATTTTAAAATGTTTTCTACTGAGATTCAACAGCTGCAGTCAAGTAGTTCTATTTTCTATCAAAGTTTGTAAATCGCAGTATTTTAAAAAGATGCGAGAAGCAAATAATTCAGTATATAACAGTTATTTGATTTTTTACATATGTGTTGAGAAACTAAGGACATTATATCTCTAGCCTTTAATTTAAAAAGTCGGGGGGAAGTAATATCTTAATAAGGAACATCTGACCAAAACCTATTTAGTAAATAACAGCCTAAGTGTGGCCAAAAATTGTAAGATTTACTGCAAGTAAATCATTATTGCTATCAGAGTCTGAATATTGTCCATCTGATTTCTGTATGAAAATACAGCCCATGGAAGCACAGCCTTGAACTTGAAAGGACATGCAGGATGCTACTAATTTCTGAATCTGACAGTGTGATGCAATGTTTGGATTTGCATCTCTGCACTTCAAAGTGTGGCACTCTCTAGATGAGGTCTCCATTTCTTTTGACATGGATTCACAGAGGTGAGCAAGAAAGCAGCACTCAAACCAGACAATAACCCCTCCAAAAAGAGAAACAACAAAAAAATGCCCCAAACCTGCTCTCTCTGCCTCTCTCTAAATTCAGTCATGTCCTGGAGAACAAGTGAAAGCAATGGTTGTGGTACTTCAAGTAATCTCCAGTGTCCAAAGCACAGTGTTAACATATGGCACTCAACCGCAGATTTACAACATCTTTGAAGTCATATTGAATCTGACTAACGGGTAAAATGTAGATCTAGCTGCCTTTTCTTTTCCTCTTCATACTGAGGCTGTCAAAATTTCAAGTAGGGCAGCTAGATATTAATGCAGATATTTTTATTCAGTCAATTACACAGAATTTTATCTAAAAATTACCACCAAGATTAATTTTGATGGTGCTGAATTACTTTGCCAGCCTAGCAATGCCAGGATCCTGCAGTACAATTATATAAAAGCTTTTGCTGTAATGGCCCTATAATGACGCTTAAAAATTCATATCATACATGTGCGCAATTTCTCTCACACTATAGACCTAAAGAAAACCTCTAAATGCTGGGATATGATCCCAACTGCAATACAGATCTCACTCATTCCATCAAAGTACATTAAAAAATTTTTCTGCAACTATAGCTCCTAGAGCTGTTCTCGCTTCCCTTGTATAAAACATCAAAGTATTTTTCAATACCAACAGCTGCTGACCAGGAGCATATATACAACTGTTATAATTATTTATTTATAATTCATTAAGCACTGATCGCGTTCAGCAAAAACATTTGGGAGGAAAAAAAAAATTATCTTAAAAATCCGACAGAAGAGAGGTATTGAGGGTCAAAAGTGTAAAAATGTTGATGATGAAAATCCAGGATGAAATTACCGGCATTCTGATGGTGTAATGCAGGTCAAATAGCTGCACCTAAGATCACATTATATAGGATACCACTCTCACTAAAGTTTCTAATTGAGGCGTAATTATCAAGTATCTCATACCCCAGGTATATACTGTCCCTATAATTAAGTTTGCATAATATCCCACTACATTAAAAGGATTGCATTTGTATTTAATTATCTTTTATTTTAATGTATTTTTTAAAGGAAAAAGAGAAAAAAAATCTATCAAAGCTAACAGACCTCAGAAGATTTGTGTAATAAATACCATATGCATATTTTTAGTTCCCAATTCAGCTGGAAACCATTGTAGTATTTTGAAGTTTGATTAAGGCAGTTCAGGCTCTCAGAAGTTCCTGTTTCAACATTAAAAATAAGTTGTGTGGTACTGCTCTATTAATTATTTCTTTTTTAAAAAAGGAGTAGCAAGTTTCATTTGCTCAATTAAAAGACCAAAAATCAAATACTGTTCAAGAAACAACCCAAAATTAGTATGCTACTTCTTACTCATTATGATTCGTTATCATTTGCTCGGTGCAGTATTTATCCATAGTGCCAAATCCCTCAGTCCTTCCTTGGGCGAAAAAGGTCAGTAGGAGTTTTGACTAAGTCCCTCAGGATTTCGGCCATATTGAATTAGAAAACTATATAATTCCAAACATTTTCTCCATTATAAAGAATTCCTGCATACTTAAGCAACTCTGTATTTAGCATGAATCTCTGAGCTTAAATGCAACTTGCATCTGGATCGTAGATTGTGCTTCATACTATACAATCTGCAGTTACTGGAAATGTTTGTATCCTTTACTGAGAAAGAATGATTCATTTCATAGAAATTTTCATCTGCTATTAATCTTCCAGGATATAGTTAGTGTTCTGATATTTTCAGATATTGTTTTATGGAGGGATTTAAAGTAGCTCTCCCTTGGCAGCCTGCAAGATTACTCAGTGATTATAAGCAACTCAATACTGTATGACAGCATTTCCATGCAAGGGACTTACAATCATGTTTCATTAATTCGGCTTGAATGAAGCCTCATTTCAGGCCTTGAGGAGCTTAAGATTTATGTGAAATTAATAACATAACAGATGTCTTCACAATTTGGTTCCTCTGAAAAAAACTGATTACTTTGAAAACTTCAATGCTTTAAAATGCAGACTGAGGGAGTTTTTACTCTAGGGTAAAGAGTTATTCATTTATATCAACTGTATCTCAGAACTAAGTGGAATTTAAATGTCAGATTTATATTAAATAGTCATAGTTGCCATTATTACATGTAATAAACAAAAGCTTAGTACTTTTATTAATAAGCGGTGTTGGACATTTAAACTAAAGCTTAGAGAGAGAGAGTCAGCACCTTTGCTAAGCAGTAAGGATAAGTGAGACACAGGGGAGGTAAAAAAAGAATATCCAGGAAGTCCTGGGTTTTTTATCTTTTTTTCTGATAATTTAATCATCTTTTCCTCCTAGGAAAACAAAATGCATCTGTGCTCACACAAAACTCCCCACTTTATAAGAGTTGAAGCTGTCTCTTGTGGATGCACACGCCTAAGGCCAAATGCCTTCTTTCTTCCACAGGACACTTTAAACACTGGCTTCTCTCTTTTTCTTTTTTTTTCATTTTTTCAGAAATTCAATTCTTTTATCTAGGCTTCAGCCACACAAGGTGCCTTGCAAGCTGAATGTTAACGCATGCATAAGCAAGTGGTTTATCTTTAAGGGAAACTGTCTGTGCGATTACTTCTGCGAGTCCAAAAAAATAATTGAAATAAAAATTATCTTTTAGCTTTGCTGTCTGATGCGATATGCTGAAGGGGAACAATGCATTTTTGATTCACACACTCAAGTACAGCTGATAGGACAGTCACTTCGATGGTTCGATATGCAAATGTGTTACATTAAGGGTTGAAAAACTGACACGGCATGGGATATTACAGCTAATTCACTATCAGCAAAATCGTCACAATTAGCTGTTTGATTGCCACAGACACAGTTCATGCACCAGCCTCACAGTTATAATGAGGTGTTCCCCGGTCCCTTTCTTGTCTCGCCCCACCCTCAGCACCACGTCCACATTGATATGATGCTTTGCCAAGAGGTAAGGGCTCTGAGATAAAGACAAAGTATCAAAAGCATTAGTATAAATTACAATTGTACATTATTAGCTATTTAATTACATGAGATATCAGACTGGAGCTTGCCGATTTCATGCTTATGTTAAAAGTTACCATGGCAGTCTTGGTCCCCTGCAAGATGGCATTAGGAATTATTGTTAGCACATGCCAAAACAGACAAAGCAATGTATTCTCACCGCATTCTCTCCCTGTCTCCCTCTAAGTTTAATACCAAGGAATTCCTTAGGCATCGGAAAAAAAGCACATGTCTGGCATGGGGCTGTGAACCAGGAGATCTGAATTTGGAGATAAAGTCAGCATCCTAGGCCTAAGGCGAGTGGCTGCGGTGCTGACTGTGAAGGGAACTTGTTCTGCTTTCCATGAGGGACACCCGGCTTCCCGTGCACCAGCACCCCCCTCCTCGCCCACACCCCCCTGAGGGATGGCATTAGCTGTGCCTCCACAAACAGCTGCTTATCAGCAACTCTGGAGGGAGGAAGAAGCAGTGGGTGGCAGAAGGTTGCAAGGAGGGAAGACAGAGTGGGGGCAGGGAAAGGAAGAGAACCAAGAAAAAGGAGACATTAATAAGGATGAAGGAGAAGGGGGGGACCTGTACTCTGTCCAAGCATGCATGCAGACAAAGGCCTGATCAGGCAGCACACTCATCCGTGTGCCACTGATTTCTCCAAATGTACACACGTGCAAGATAATGTCTAAGAATAAACATCAGTGCACCAAAGAGAGACAAAATCAAGATTCAGAGATGTCTTTTGGTGTCTTGCCTCTTTTCAATGGAGGGAAATCAGCCTTCTACACTAAGCATCTGAAAAAACCCTATGATGAAACAGAACATTAAGTTTTTCCGTCAAATTCCCCAGCTGGCACCAACCCCAGCGCCTGTATACCACAGCTCTGCAAAGCCATCCTCAAAAGTGCTGGGTTCCCCCTCATCGGGCAGCAGGGAACGATGTCAGCATGACACGGTGGCTCAAGAACAAGCCAGAGTTTTCAGGAAGTGGCAAAAGCATTTAATGTGAGGATTGTAAAAATAAGCTGTAAACCCCTTTGCTGTTCACCTCCTGCAATACAAGCTCCATGCTAACGTGAGAGCGACCCAGGAACTGTTATTTTCATACCAAGAGATCTCCAGGATTTTTCACTCCATTTGATGCTGGGCTAGCAAAAATTAAAATTTTGAAAAGTGGACTGGACGATACTCTCAGACTCCAGGTACAACTGCAACATTTCATTTACGCCGTAAGATCTATGTTTAAATGCTGACATATTTGCTTCTCCTAATCTTTTCCGCCTAAACTAAAATTTTGGCATTAAAATCTTGTTAGAGCAAAAGAAATGGAATCCTGAAGGCCCTTTTTCTCCAAAACCTTCATCAACGCTAACACCTTCCCCACAGAGTTTTGGTTTTGCTGAATCAGCATTTCTGGCAGACTGGAACATTCCCCTCCCGTTACACTCATCGGCTCACACTTGTTTGGAGATGGCTATTGAGATACGGAGGACGACTGCTCGCATTGCCATTCTCCTGAGAATAAGCTTTCAAGTCTGGAACTTCCTGTTTTCGACTTGGCTTAATAGACAGAAAGGGTTTGTCCTGAAAGGAGAATCCAAGAACAATAGTAATAAAGGTGGCCATCAGTGTTTAGCCTGACTTTGTACCATTCCTGTGGTGCTCACCCAAGCTGCTTCATGTGACAGCAGTGGCCACTACAGTTGGCAGGACACTCACGCGTCTCACTCGCCCTGGTACCTTCCCCCTTCCAACTCCAGGGGCTCCCTTGGATGCCGTGCTAAGGTGCACATTTGAGCCACCTTAATTTAGTCCTGAAGTGGTATGTGCACTTCTTCACATTGCTCATGAGCAGGTTTACAAATTTGTGCTACTTAAAGTCTTCAAAACTCCAGAGTTTGTAAGCATCATTAAACTACCTTTGGCAGCCCTTTGCCATACGGTCCTATTCCCAGGTCCAACGTGGGACAAATAATCTCCTCTCTTTTGGCTTGCTGGAGTCCCCAGATATTGTTAGATGCCAACTTGTCTATTTAAAAAGGCAAATATTCACAGCTATATCAGTCGTGCAGTTCAATGGATACGAACGCGTTCAGATCAATATTATCAGGGGAACAACATCCTTTCTGCTCCAACAACTTTTACTGAAAAAAAAAAAAGAGAAAAGAAGAAAATCCAGCAACCAACCACCCCAGCCCACTGCAAATGCAGCCAAGTGATTTCTTCATATAATGCTTGTTATATTAACTTTAAGGGGAAAAGTAAATGAATACTATAATAGGAAAAACAAAAACAGGCAGATCTAACCGTACAATAAATACAGAATGTGCCCTATTTAATCTGCTTACAGTAAAATCCACTGAGCAAAATTATAATTTGATATGGCTCAGCTTAGCCAATAGAAAGTCATAAAATGTCTTAACATCATAATACATTGTACAAAAGAATCACTAAGTACCATAAAACATATGGGAATATGGGTCTGTATTCATCCATTACTCTTTGCCAGTGTAGCATATTAAAATGGTTTCTATTTAAGTGCAGAGATCCCTGAAGTACACTACAGTCTTAATTAAAATGTCAATAAAATGCAAAAGTGCACTGGGGACCTTATCTGATTTTTTTCTGTTAACTCTTTCAGAGAGTTATTTCTTAATAGCTTCATTACACTACTGAGGTTTGGAGCAATTAGAAATAGACACAAGTAAGCCATTTTTAATAATTAGCTGCAGTGAAGTATACAGATCTGAGCATCTCTCTCCTTTCTCTCTAGCACAATTCCCTGCAGGAGTCACTGGCAAGTCAAGATTGGAAAGTAGGTCCTTATCCGAGGCCAGGAAACAAAGCTTTGGGTGTTCTTGTTCCAATATCTGATTCTCTTTCAGTATATTTAAAAAAACCTGCAAGGTCTTTTGTGACTCTTTTTTGTGATCAGAGACCTTAGGCAGGTAAGAAGCTGCCTGGTTTTCAGTGACATTTAAAGTGGGTAGCTTTTACGAGGCAGAGGAGACGCTGACCTGGGAGGGAGGTTGTCTCTCTGAAGTTCTTGCCCCTTTCCGTGAGGCAATCAAACCCACCATAAATGGAAATAAAAACTATATCCAGCCAAGAAATTATCTATTTGCCTTTTCTTCTCTTTAAATGGATTTAAAATTGCCTTAGAAAAATCCCCTTTTAAAAAACAAACCAAGATACATCATGATGTTTTTCTAAAACAAAATTCATTCATAAAGAGGAGAGAAGATCCTGCCCATTTTGTAATATTGGAAGGGTGACAGTGGAACAAGTAAATAAGCTTTTCTCTTTCCTCCTCTTGCATTCTCCCATACTCCTGTACCAGAAGAAACAGTTTCCAAGGTAAACTCATTTTCTCCACTTCCCTAAAATGCTATAATAGTTCTCTAAATCTGCATTCCCTTGGGGAAAGAAAGTGCATCTTTGTCAAGGAATCTGACCATTGCTAGCAAGATCAAAATCTTGTGGAAAATCGTGAGACTGGGAGCAACCCCGGAGTGCCGGCAGCACTGCCCAGGGCAGGGGTGCGGGGGTCTTGGAGCTGACTCGGTGCAAGAGGGCTTTCACAGGAGGAGTGAGGCTGGGCCAAGGCTGGTTCTGCTTTGAGATGGCGTGGAGAGCACTCTGAAGTCAGTAGCATCTAACTCAGCCTAAAACAATAAATGGGAGGACCAGAGCCTCAGTTCTGCTGAGTCCTGTAGCACTTCCAGGCATAGATCGACATAGCCATGGCTGCTGACCCGTTAGACAGGACTGGCAATTATCTTCCTTGTACCAGGATAATGCAGAATACAAAACATGGTGCTAAATGTGAAACCCGTGCATAGTGGCTAGATACATACCATGTCTTTCTTTTCGGTAAGCTGGAGAAGTAGAACATGGGAAAAGCAGAAATAAATAAGACAAGTTTACCACCTCAACATGACTTCAGATTGCATCGCGATCTGTTTCTCTTTCTACTTCTTTCTCCTCTAAATCCACTTTATGTTAAGTGACAAGCAGTTGGCAGGTTTTGCAGATATATTGACAATAGCAGACATATGACACAGCTGTGAAGATTTGTCTTACCAGGGTTTCAGCTGGTTTCCACTAGCTAACAGCCAACAGCTAGATTTTGAAGGTTATAACCTCTAGTTATTTGAAAGAAAGTAGTGGGAGGAGGCAGACAATACATTTTATGCACTAGTCTGCTGTTCCTAGAGTATTTCTAGGACTTAGTCACATAAAACTGACTCCATTTAATAATTCTTAAAAGAAAAAAAGTGATTGGAAAGGATGTACCTTGTGAACAGGATTGGGAAATAGAAACAGTTATGGGGCCCTATCTCGTATAGTGCCGAGCTCACACGTCCCAGAGGGCTGAATATTCTTATCTCCTAATGGGTTTTATGGAAGGTGAAGGTATTTAGCTCAGTATATTGTATTCTCTTTGGTGGAGAGAGTCCACATTATGATTCTCAGTTCCACCAACTCTTTGATTTTCTTAAATTTTATTTTTAAGCTGACATAATAAAGGATTTGGACTTCTAACAGCAGGGATGCTCGACTCTCTCTTTCCTGTCAATCCCATATGCTCTACATGGACTCCTTACAGGCATACTATTTTCTGTAATCCTGAAGATCTCATCTAACATTACCCATCCCCTCTATGTGATGTCACCGTAATGATCTGGGAGGGAGACAACAGTTCTCGGATGGACCAGTGGCACCAGTCAAACTCTGACCCCAATCTGAGCTTGAATGAATAATAATAAATCAAATTACTATTGTCAAACACAGGTATGAACTCCTACAAAGCACTCCTACATCAAGGCTTGACTAAGCTACTCCCATCAAGTGTGACAGAAAACTTAAAAATTCTGTTCAGTCTGACAAATAACTTAACCCTAACATAGTTAATTAAAACACTGGATTAGACTCAGCAGAACTCACTAACCTACTTGGCTCTCCTAGGGCAATGGACAGGCTACCAGAAAAGCCACTCCGCTGGCTGCTGTGAACACAAGGACAGAGGAAATCCTTTTTACCGCTTTAGCTTCTGTTCCCTGATGAATTGTGTGCTCAGGTAGATGGAAACTCTATCTTATTATGCCAGTGTTATACATGGGGTTTTAGTTATTTTCTGCAGCAATGTCCATATATTGTCCAGCTGAGCAGAGGTGCCAATTTGGTAGGAAGGCAAGGGAAGGGCATCTTGTCTGAAGGCACCAGGCAGATTAGAGGCATTTCCTCCTAGTGTGGGAGCTACCACTGCTACCCTGGCAATGAGGCACTGAATGCTGGGAGCGCTGATGGTTTGGGCCTGAGGAAGCGCGAGAAGAATCCAGAGATCTGAATTATGAGACTGATGTCAGGAAACCCCTCCTGCCCACCAGCTTCTGGAGACAGCAGTCTGAGGGCCTTGTTGGGCTGCTGTGGAGAGGAGAGCTGGCAGCTTGTAGAGCTGGCCACAGCCCTGTGTGATTTGTGTAACACCACACCTATCTCTTCAACAGGAAGAATTTCTCTGGGACCTTTCTGGCTTTCAGGAGACAATGGGGAAACTAATACTTGGCAAATGCAAAAAAGGAGGAATCCTGTTTTTCTTTAAGGCAATTAGCTCCTTGTTCCTTGTTAATTTTTTTATTTTTAAATGAATATATAATGACAATATATAATAAATATTGTTAGAACTTTATTGCTAATAAAGGACATACCACAACAACAGCAAATTTTCAATTGAATTAGACTTGAGGAGACTGGTTTACAGTAAAATATTTATATGATTGGTTTCTAATGGTGTAGTTAATTATAAAAATAACTTGCCTGCAGCTAACATACACATCTATATTTAAATAAGTCCTTTTTTTTGCTTATTAAGAAGTGGGATAGCAAAGACAAAATTGCTATTATTTAATGTTTATTAATAAACTGTTAGACTAAAACCAGTGTGCAAATCTGTTCTTGGATCTTTACTCTAAATACACCGCAGTCAAAAACATTACAGCTGATATGTACAAAATGTTGTTCAGGAGTGGCTTGTGTGCAGTAAGCTTATATCCTATTCATACCTGAATTAACATTCACCTGCAGACAAGTGAATTACAGACCTCTGTTGAAGTCTCTTAATCACAAATGCCTTCTTGTCAAATCACAAAATAAACAGGAGTAGTCCGGACAAACAAGTAATGCTCCATCCTTTCTCTGTGCAGCAGAACCAGTGTTTCTTTCCAGGAGGACACATAGAATGTGCTTCTAATTCCTATCCTCTAGAAGAGACCTTCCCCATCTAGCACCATCACTGCAGTAAGAGGACCTGTCCTTACAACAGGGTGATGCTCTGCCAAACACAAACAACATCTGGGATGCTAGGAAGCTCATTCTCCTACACCATTCCAGCCCAAGTGTAGCAACAATTTCTTTCACTGTATCTCAACAGCAGAGTTTAAAAACTTTGCACTGATATATCTGGGGAAGGGATATTTGCCCAGAAGGACACTTGCCAAGACCCACAGTACAGCTGCTGAGAAAGTTCTCACCCACAAACTGGAAAATGTGGCATGTTCTCTGGCCATATCAGATTTTTAGTAGGCTTTGATTTGAAAGGCAGCATCTGTAAGTCAAACACTTCCATTTGTTAAGAAAACAGATGCATTCATTTCCCAGCAAAAATAAGGAAAACATTGTCAAGTTCAAAGGCAGGAAAAAAATGAGAGCATTTTGCCAGAGTGGAATTTTAACATTTTAGACTGCATCAAAAGGTATGAATTTCCTTGATGTGCCCTTGATTTTTCCCCTGTACTCAAATAAATGACAATTTCCCCAGCAGAGTTTGTGATGCTCAGGAAAAATATATGTGAATTCCAGATTAAAACCACAAATATTTCTTTAGCTGTCAGACCTGTTTCAGGAAGATAAGCATATTCGTTCTTTGGCGGAACCTTTATGATGCCCCCAAGAATGATTTGTATCCTGGCCTCTGATGCATGAAGGTTGGAGCCTCCAAGTCCTACTGAAGACAATGGGACTCAACTCTGGTACGAAGACGAACTGTATCACGTGAGTAGTGATGAAGGAAACTGTGACATACCTTTCTAACTTAAAATAATTCACGTGATACGTGCTGTGATCTATTGTAGAGCAGTAAAAGTCTTGGTTTCCATTAGAACATTAAGGAAAAGAGTTTTCAAGGGGTTTTTTTAATTGTTTCGACAATCTCAGCCTCAGGCTTTCTAAGACAAGAGTTCACATTGCACAACTGAATGGCTAAGTACCTTAATAAGCCCAAACAGTAATGACAGACGAAGCTGTGATGTGGACAGCAAGGAAATAGGAAACCGTGTACCAGCAGTAGAGACAGAAAAGTACCTGATCTCGAGAACAGAATCCCGCAGCTTGCTGAAGGTACTGGGCACTTCACTGAGATCTGTGGCTCTCCTTTGGAGCTAGAGGCTGCTCGGCTGCTTGCAGAATGAAAGCGAAGGACTGGCAATTGCTCAGGGTGGTGCAGGTAGGAATTGCAATTCATTTCATGTGCTTTACTTGCAGACTTTCAGTGTTAAAATGATGATCTTCTATTTATTTTTTTTAAGGCAAATCACAAAGGTAACAGAAAAGAGAAAAACCCAAACAAAACAAAGCTGGGTAAGAAAATCCCCAAGCAAGAGGAGCAAGTCCAAGTTAGTGCTGTTTACGTTGTCAGTGCAAAAGAAAGAGTACACTGTAAAAGTCTCTTCTGCTTCCCAGCCTACAGGAAACTCGTGCTTTCCACAGAGCAGTCACAGCCCGTGGGCTGTGGGGCCCGCCATGGATGTTCACTCCCAAAAATCCAAAGTCTTCCCTTTACTCAGGCAAGTTTTCCAGCCATGAGAACATGCACATAGAATATTTTCCAATATCTATGTAAAACTGTTGACATGCCTTTAAATAATCTTTGTCACAGCACGCTGTACACATCAGCAGGGAAGCTGCTCAGTTTTGTGTCACCTGAAATAAATATTTGTATTTAAATTCTATTGTGTTACCACAGATCTTTAAGCAGATCAGCAAATTTTAAAGTATTTACATATATTTGTGACATCATCAAATGTTTTTGGGATGGTGGGTGGAGAAGGCACATCTGCAATCCATTTTCTGAAGTACGAGTGCTTACTTTGTTGCTTTTGAGGAAATAAGACTGCTTCAACAGATAGGAGTATCTCCTCCAGCTCCCAGGATGTGCGTGAGTTATTTTGTTCTGTACTTTCCGAAAAATGCTGTTCTTTGGTGATTTCGGATTTATTTTTTTTTTTTGCAAATTCAGATTAAGCAGCACAAAGCGATCTATTAAGACAATATTTCCAACACATTTCTCATGCGAGAAAGATCCTCTCAATGCCTTTTCAAGAAGCCAAAGCAGGCATTCAGAATTTGGAAGGAAAAGAAAAAAACAACTCAGGTCATATAATTAATTCAGCACAATTATGTGATATATTACATGTCCAGAGAAAAAGAAATTAAGGAGAGTGTGATCAGAAAGGGAGTAAAGGCATATGGTACTATCACAGAAAAGACATAAATAAGGATGGATTTGACCCCATCTTTATAAGTTTCATATCGTACTTAACAAATCAAAGTTCACTGTATATGTGTAAGGCAGAACTGAGTGTTGGTTCACCTATCAATCACCCCGTGTTTGAACACATTGGGGAAGGAAGCAGATATACAGATAAACCGTATAGGTGTAATCCTTCATGACCCTGCTGACACACACTGCTTCCCAATTGGTCATCTCATGCATTCTTTTTAATTTGATTCTGCAGTTGTCACTTACGCATCGTGTATTCCTCACTCTCATCCTTTCTCATAGGAGCTCAGGGAGCTTATGACTCTACTCAGAAGACAACAGGACAGTCACGGGCCCTGGCTGCACACAGGACATTTACTGCTCACATGGAACACACAGTGGGATCTTTGTGATATGACTGTCAAACTTACCTGACTCAGTGCACTCTAGGAATAAAGGCCAAAATTATTTAAACCTCTTGTCCAAGAATCACATTTCTTTAGCCATAAAAATTAAGAATAATCTTATTACCTGCATAATATTTCACATTCAAATATGAAGCAGAGGACATGGATCACTACTCATTCATCACCCTGCATTTTCCTAAATCTTGAAAATACATCAGAGTCAATAAAATATAAGAAGTCGCAGTTCTCTCATTGAAGGCCAAGCTGACAACCTCCCCCATTGCTACACTGCACCACATGTAAGGTGGAAAGGCACCAGCTTCTGCCTGCTTCCTCCACATCTGAAGACTGAGTAAAATGACATGGATGGTCCAAACAGTATCAAACCATACCTCTTAATTATCTTTCAGCTAATTCTAAAAATGCCACGTCAATGACTATTTTTAATAATGGCAACAGTATCTTTTAATGGAATTATTTCAGCCTCCTAATTAAGTGGACAGATTAGTGATACCTATGTATCTGTTCTTTTAGAGGGCTACATAAGACCTTGCATCATCTGGGCTGTGCCTATACCTTCAGCTAGAAATTGTCCCCAGCAGCGCAGCATGGATGGGCCAGCTCACCCAGGGAACTCCCAGACCCACAGCTGGACATTTGCTGCCATTTGCCACAGATGTGCAGCAGAAACGGCTGTCCTGCACATCCCTCTCCACTCTGACAGAGTTCTCCCGAATTCCTGGTTCTGACCGCAGAGCTGGCAAAGAAGTCTTATACTGACAGGAGATATTTCTCTTCCACACAACTCAAGGATATTTCCTGTTACAGACTGCTCAGGTCAGTGAAAAATACTCTTTCAGCACTTGCTCAAATACGATCAAACACCTCAGTATTTTCAAGTAACTGATCTTGCTTTTTCTTGCACTGCACAATGCAGGTTTATTGACGCATGTCATTAGGACACAAACTAGACTGTGCAGTGAACACATGAACAAGCAGTCCCTAAATGACCTTATATTTTCAGCCACATAACTTTGCTTGCAGGCCAGCAGGCATGAATTTGGGGTGCTCCATGAATAGTTACGTATCGTCTCTGACTTATTTATTTACTGCACTTGACTGCTGTCTCTTCCCTGTCAGACTTCAAGGAAAGAGTAGCAGGTGAGACGGGCTAGATGGTTCAATACACAAGGCTGGATGATAGAAGACCATGGTTATAAATTCAGTGTAACAGTTAATTTGCTTCTGTGGGCTTTGGTCTCATCTTCTGTTTCGCTTGATTTGCCTGTGGAGATTAAAAATTCTTTAAGGCCAGGACTGTCCTTCAGTATCTGGATGTTTCTACTCCCATGTCAAAATAAGGAAACTACTGACATTTCCTAAGTTATGGAAACTGTCCAGCAATATAGGCCACCTTCGAAAAAGGTGTCTTCATCTAACAGGTCACAGGTGGGTCACGTTCTCCCACCTCCTCTAATACGCACCACTATTGATCCTGTTTCAGCCTTCTCACTCTTAGCTACAACAACCCCACAAAAAATTCAGCTCTAACAATGCAGCCTGCTCCTATCCCTCGTCAAATCCATCTGCCTTTATACCAAAGCATACCTACAGCTTCAGGTTTATTTTAAAGAAAAAGGCTCTTTACCTCCTCTTGGACTGGTTACATGTGATTTTTAATCATTATTTTTCCTAGATTTCCAGTTTCCAGGTTGATTTGGCACGATTCAACCCCCTCTTTCCCAGTTACTCCTTTACTACCTTCACTTAAGGAGGGTGAATGAGGCTAAAGTATGTAGTTTTACACAGAATTTAAGTGTTACTATTTACATGGGGAAACAGTAAGTTAAAGAGTTACTGAATGGCTTGCAGAGCTACTGAAGGGAAGGCAGTCAAATACAAACACTGCCTTCCTTCAGCCTAACTGCAGTTTTTCCCATATGGATGATCTGTTTGCACTGCATGTTTCATCTCCAAGTCTTCAGTTTCCTATTGACTTTGGACCATCTCACAAGCTTTCCCAAGGCTAAGATGATCTGCACATTAAAGTTTAGCTGCATGGCTTCATATGTCCTGACGAAATTTGACATCTATATGGGCTGAAGTAAAACACTGGCCACATCATGCTCATTACAATGAGCTGTGCAAATTCCAGCCTGCTTCTAACCCAGAGCTTGGCAGTGCAGTGTAGGCCCTGGCAGCTCATCTCACCTTGGCATCCTCAGGGAAGAGGCTGGCATATGATGGCCATTGAAAGTCTCATGATGGCCGCACTGAGGCAGATTAGAAGGGAAGGACATGTAGGTCTGGGGAAAGATTAGCAATACTAGGCTTCTGTGTCCCCTTCCTCCAAAGGGGAAAAGGATCCTGGGGCAAGAGTTAGCAGGGCTCACAGACAGAGCTTTAAGTGGGATTTGAAGGGGGGAGGGGATGTAACACGACTGACTAGAGATGAGCCTGTGGGTGAAGCACCAGCATTCGTGGGACGGTGCACTAGTGAGACTCTTCAGACTCCTGTCCCAGTGGAGGTAGGGGATGGAGTTCCATATAGCAACAAATGATGCAAGGGTTACTGACGGGTTAGTAACCATGGAAGCTCCTGCGAATGGCCTGGTAGAAATTAGGACTTCTCCCTGTGAAAAGGTGGCAGGGCCTTTAGCCCAACTGAAGTGCATCTACGCTAATGTACACAGCATGGGCAACAAGCAGGAGGAACTGGAAGCCGTTGTGCATTGGGATAACTACAATATAGTAGGAATGGAAATCATGGAAACATGGTGGAGTGAGTCACACAACTGGAGTGCTGCCATAGATGGGTATAAGCTCTTCAGAAGGGATACGCAAGGAAGGAAAGGCAGTGAGGTGGCCATGTATGTTAGGGAATGCTATGACTGCCCAGAGATTAGCAACAGTGACAACAGGGTTGAGTTCCTATGGGTGAGAATCAAGGGGAAGGCCAACAAGTCAGATATCATGGTGGGAGTTTGTTATAGACCACCTAACCACCATGAAGAGATAGATGAAATATTCCATAGGCAGCTGGGAGAAGCCTCACATTCGCTTCCCCTTGTACTTGTAGGGGACTTCAACGTCCCGGATATCTGCTGGAAATACAACACAGCAGAGAGGGAACAGTCCTGGAGGTTCCTGGAGTGTGTGGAAGATTACTTCCTGACACAGCTGGTGAAGGAACCGGCAAGGGAAGGTGGCCTGCTGGACCTGCTGTTCGCAAACAGAGAAGGTCTTGTGGGGAATGTGATGGTTGGAAGCTGTCTTGGGCACAGTGATCATGAAATAATAGAGTTTTCAATCCTTGGAGAAGCAGGGAGGGGGGCTGGCAGAACTGCCACTTTGGACTTCTGGTGGGCAGACTTTGGCCTGTTTAGGGACATGGTTGGCAGAATCCCCTGGGAGGCAGTTCTGAAAGCCAAAGGAGTCCAGGAAGGCTGGACACTCTTCACGAGGGAACTCTTAAAGGCACAGGAACAGGCTGTCTCCGTGTGTCAGAAAAGGAGCTGGCAGGGAAGAAGACCAGCCTGGCTGAACAGAGAGCTCTGGCTGGAGCTCAAAAAAAGAGGAGAGTTTATGGTCTTTGGAAGAAGGGCAGGCAACTCAGGAGGAGTACAAGGTTGCTGTGAGGTTGTGCAGGGAGAAAATTAGAAGGGCCAGCGCCCTCGTGGCCAAAAAGGCCAATGCCATCCTGGGGTGTATAAGAAGGGGTGGTTGTAGGGCAGAGAGGTTCTCCTTCCCCTCTGCTCTGCCCTGCTCAGACCACATCTGCAATATTGTGTCCAGTTCTGGGCCCCTCAGCTCAAGAAGGACAGGAACTGCTTGAAAGAGTCCAGCAGGGCCACAAAGATGCTGGAGGGAGTGGAGCATCTCCTGCTGAGGAGCGGCTGAGGGAGCTGGGGCTCTTGAGCTTGGAGCAGAGGAGACTGAGGGGAGACCTCATTCATGGGGATCCATTTGGAAAGGGCGAGTGTCAGGAGGAAGGAGCCAGGCTCTGCTCTGTGATGTCCAATGCCAGGACAAGGGGCAATGGTCCCAAGCTGGAGCATAGGAGGTTCATGTGAACATGAGGACAAACTTTGTCAGTGTGAGGTTGCCAGAGCATGGCCCAGGCTGCCCAGAGAGGCTGTGGAGTCTCCTTCTCTGTAGACACCCAAAGCCCTGGCTGTGTTCCTGTGTGACAGCTCTGGTGATCCTGCTCTGGCAGGGGTTGGACTGGGAGAGCTTTCCAGGTCCCTTCCAACTCCTGACATACTGTGATTCTGCGATATTGTAAGGATATGGGCTCCTCCTGGAGCAAACACGTATCACTCACACATGCGCCCATCACACGTACAATGCCTCACAGGCAGTAACGCAGCCTGTTTGGGCCAAAAAAGCTGGCACAATTGCTGTAAGTCCTCAGCAGAAAGGAATTCAGAAGTTCTTGCAGCAACAACCAACTGGGGATAGGAGGTAGGGCTCCAAGAGGCTATTCCCAAACCCACCAGTGATTTGATTCTCTGACAGTCTGAATTGCCCCAACCAGGCAAAGGAGATAGATTGTCACCTTGTGTACACTCCTCACATAAGGGCTTGGCAGAAGAAATTATTCCACACACAGATCTGAAGAATTATACATACCAGTCCCCTACAGCTGCACTACCAGGGTAGTGGCAGAAGAAGGAGGCCACTTTGTGAGGGACAGTCATTCAGTAAGCACCCTCCCAGCTCCAACCATGGAGCAGCAAGGTCCTTTAAAACTGAGGTTTTAAAGCCTGAGCTTCTGCTTTAGTGAAATAATAGTGCAGTTGTGATAATAATGGCAAGAAATACCTTGGGATCTTAGATGTCTTATTAATGAGGAGCATTAAGCTCCGTGATACACTTGAGCTTTTATTGAACCAACACCTACAAATAAATATACTTGTTTCCACAAACAGGGACTCATTCTTCAGTTGAATGAGTCTATAATTTAATCCATTGTTACACCCTAACCAGAGCCAATATTAAATACCTTTTCTAGTTGAGCTATAATTTGATATTTATAATTTCTTTTAAATTAGTTGAAATCCTTTCATTTTTTTCTCTGATGAAGGAAAGTTCTCCTTTTTGCCTATGACTGAGTTTGATCTGGCTTTGTTAGAGCCCTCTTAAGATACACAGTACACATTTTTGTTCTTCTTATCTAAGTTTCCAGGATTTGGTCAATAGTGGAGCATATTTTTCTATCCAAAAACTAACCAAATTTATTCAACAGATTATACATTAATTTTACCATTAGAACATAATATGAGCAGATAATCCACAAAAATGCTTCAGATTTTTTGAAAGTGAATTTAATTATAACTAGTAATGTGCATTTGAGAATTATAATTATGAAAAGTCATGTTCTATAAATCTGAAATGACAGATTATATTTCAAAGCCTTATTGCAGAGGAATTAGAGTACCGATTTATTAGTTGTAAATGTCTGATTATTGCAGCTTTGCTACAAAATATGATCACAGCATATTCTAGCTGGATTTAACACGTTTAATCCTTCCGACAAGAATCATATTTTGAACAGAAAGCAGCACTGTGTTAATTTGTTTATGAGACAGATTTAGATAACTAATCTTTGTCTTATGATCCCTGAACAGTAATAATTTTAAAACACTTTACGTACTTTTATTTTTCCAGCTGCAGACTGCAGCTGATTATGAAATCTACAGTCACCTATAAGCACCACGATTATCAATTGGCACTAGGAATGGTGCCTCACATTATTTGTAATTTCTCCGTTACTGACGGCCACCCTGTACACATGAAGCCTCTATCACTTCTGCTAAGGATTTCTCTGGTCACATGGAGAAAGATCTGGAGGGCAACCACGACGCTGGGATGTACTGCTCCTCTCTTCTACATACACGCACTACGACTTCCCAGTGAATCCTCAAGTGACAAGCAAACGTAACAAGCTGGCATGGTCTGAAAATAAAGTCCTGCCTTTAATTAACCTAACATAGTGTGGTATGGTATAGGATGGGTTTTCCTTGCATTCACTAGTGTCACAGTTCCTGATGAGGTTTCCTCAAGGATAAGATGTGCTATGTTTTATGAAAATTGACATTTCTGTATCTGTCAAATAGTAAAGCTTTACATGAGGACATTTAACAATCTAGAATGACTTGCTGCTGAACTACCTGACAGATATTTTTAAAAAATCTTCCTACTGGATTTAATTTTTATATGCACTGCTGTATAAACCTATTTCTTTTGACCATGTAGCTGAGCAGGGGTAATCAACTGTTTCTCCAGATTCCCATCTGGGTCTTTATGAGGAATTACAATTCATCTCAAGAGAAATCTGTGTAAATTCCATTAATCAAAGAACCCTTGTGGTGGCTGTTTCCCAGCCAGTGATGCCATGTCAGTTTGGGTACAACCTCCTTCGTTTGCAGGGAGCTACAACACTCAGGCGATCCAGCAGAAGTCATAGAATCACAGAATGGTTTGGGTTGGAAGGGACCTTAAAGATCATCCAGTCCAACCCCTGCCACCTCCCTTGGACTGGCAAAGGTTCATGTTCTCTACAGCAGAAACTGGCAACTGAATGGCATAAACTGAGACACCATACACACGCATGCCTATGGCCTGGGGAGGTGGGACCACACCAACATGGGTTTACATCTTTTTTTTTCCCCTCTTAGGCACCTCCAAAACTTCCACTGAAAACCAAGTGCAACGTAAGTGCTGCATGAGCCCCAAAACATTCCAAATTCTGCTCCTTTCTGGAAAGGGAAAACCACATTTCGGCTATGATGATACTAGGCTTTTAGAAGCTTGAAACGTGCCTTGTTGGTATGTAGGTATAATCAGAGTAGTAACAAGGAAACAGGCTTTATTCAGTAAGAACTGAAAGATCCCATTACAGCCTCACCATTCAGTTGTCTGTCAACCTGCAGTGCATGGCACGTGTTCATTTGCTGTTACATAGTTTCTAAAAATAGATGAATAATTTTAAAAAACTCTGATAAGATGACAGCTTGAAATTAAAACAAACCCCACCTCACTTCAAGTATAATCTCACAGTGCTTGGCAGTCATTAATTTTGTTCATTAATCACAGGTGCTGCAACTGAATTGCCAGTGAAGCAAGCCGATAGCAGGCGACAAACATGGGGTTTTCAAAACATTATTACAGTGTTTCATCAATCAGAACAATCAGAAGCAACAGACCACTTGCTCAAGACCAAAACATGAATATTCCTGGAAGTCTTTTCTACAGCGTCTTTCCCAGCTGGCACTGCTTATCTCCAGCGGGGTATCCATTTCTTAGAGTACTGTAGAGTTACTTGAGGTGGGCTGCAATGTTGACACTAAATACCAGCTTTCCTGACAACAAACAATTCTAACTAACGTAAATGAAGAAAATCTCTTTGTTTAAAAAACAAAAAAATATCCATCTCTACAAAGGATAGAGCTTGGCAACTTGAATTCTGCAACATGTATTCCCTGAGTACGAGGATTCAGATCTGTGCTGTAGTCAGTTCTGCTCGATCTCTAAGAGGGTTAACAAAAGCATTTTTACCAGACCTGTTTGTCACCCATAGTGACTGAATGTGAAGAGAAGCAGCTTGAAGAAACTTACACTGCAACAGTGTCAGGGAGCACAGGAGGGAGGTTAGCAGACGTCAATCGACTTCATCTGATGCTCAATGAGCTAGATTTCCTTGGAAAACAATTTAACTGCAACCTTCACTGAAAGATCTATACAATAAAAAACTAAAAGAAGCATTTACTTGTCTTTCACTAATTTCCTTGGTAATTTTCTATCCATATATTTAGCCAGACAGTGAAACAGAAAAGTCTGCATCCTTCTCTAAGAGGTCAGTGTAAATCACTGTTCGCACTTGGAGGGGACCCTTTTCAGGCTCTGTAATACAGAGTGAATCTGTGAGCCAGACTTTGTGGTTTTTTTCTCTTATGATAAAGGTCCTTTGATTTCCTTTGACAAAGACAAGGATATGCACACCTCAGCCAGCAGAAGAGAGCAAAGCCTACCTGAGACACCAGGGAAGTACACTGTCCCGTGCTGTGCTCCGTGGTTACATTCCTAATTTAAAGCTGGCTCAGATGCATCTACATGAACTACAGTTCTGCACGACTGCACGGCCATGTTCACAGAAACACGACGAATTCTTTGGGAACTGCCAGTCCAATTCCTGCTAAGTCAAAAGGCTTGCTAGCAAAAAAAGGAAGTATACAAGGTCTTATAGACCTACTTTTCTGGCAGGTTCAAGGGAAGTGCTCACTCAGAATCTGACCTTTTCTCATGCTGAGAAGTTTTAAATGATTGGTACATTGTGAAGCTAGTAAAAATGTAGTAAGTTTATTTTAACAAGGACTGTATATGATCCATATATTATATTCAGCATCTCTTAGAGCAAAAAAAACAGAATGGAAAAGCTCTTACAGCTTTTATCAGTCCGTGCAATTGGGTTACTCTGCTTCACTTCAGAGTCCAAATGTATGCACGGTAGGCCAAATTGCTCCCTGGGGTTGTTTTATTTGCTTGAAGGGACAAAGTTGGCCAGGAATATCTCAGGACAGACTCCAAGTACTCTAATTCTCTTGCATTATGTTCCATTTGCTTATATCTGTGTTTTCGGTATTCATTTCATCCTCCTCCAGCTTCTTTTTCCAACTCAGCAGTTCTTACGCTGAGCTGCTCAGCATTTTGCTGTGGTACAAATATCCGTCCCCTGATATCTTCACACAAGTCAGCAACTGAAAGAAGCACTGGCACTACAGCTTCATCCTCTCCCCAAGGGAATTCAAACAACTAAAGTCAGTTTTGTGTGGGGAGAGATAGAGGCTAAAGGGGAAGGGATCTTAGGGGTACCTTTTCCAGCCTTCTCATTTTGCCAAATGAGCACCAATGTGGTAAGAAGTCTGTATGCTTTGTTGCCTTTTTTAAAATTTTACCCTTACCAGACACGCACACCTCCCCATCACCAGGTTGCAGAAATATTTGTTAGCAGCGCTGTTACAACTACACTCTCCTCAGCTTGTGAGCAGACTAGGTTGGAATATATTTGCTCTATTACGGTTTACTGTAGATAAGACAGAGAATTATCCCATGAGACAGCTCTTCAGTTTGTGCAAGTCATTACGGCACAACCGAAATTCATGGCACTACCACATCTTCCACCTAGCGTGGGCCAGGCACCTGGCAAGTGAGCTGGTAAGCATTTCCTGAAAAATGGCATGCAGTTTCCACACGGGTCTTAGATTCTGGTTTGGTTTTTTTAATGGATCCAAAGAGCAGACTACAATTCAAATACACTTGAAGATACGACAAAGACAAATCCTGATCTGGGAGCTAGCATTTATGGTATTTGTCAGAGACTTGGTTTTCAAGACTTTAGGGGAAACCATCTGTATCCCCTGTGCTTACCACAATTGCCAACGGCATCTGGGGATCACTGAAGACTGGAGGAACTGATATGGAGAGGAAAAGATGTAATAATAAATAAAGACGCTACACTACTGGCAATTTAGCACACATGCCAGGGAACGCCTCCCTCCCTCCCCCACACTTCTCTGCAAAACCAGGTTTGTCAGTATGGCTAAATCCAAGCAGTGCTTTCAGACATGTTAAGCATCCTGGTTCAAGAGTATGTTTGATTAACTTGATATATAATAAATTATCCAAAAGCAACCTTTGAAGACATACAACCCTTAACACTTTAAAATTAAGACTAAATTCAATTTAGAAGAATTGTAAAACAGTTTCCCTGAAATTAATCTTTAATGAAGTTTCTTGCTTGGCCTCTCGCCTACTGCAGATAATCAATCTCTACGTGGCTGTGTGAGAAATGTAGGCTACTGAAAGGGAAGTGAAATTAAAGAGAGGAACTAGGCCAGCAACATGAAAAGAGACATCTAATTATTAGCATTTTATTAGAAACAATTAACTAATATTCAATTAGTTGCTGTCCCTGAAGCAAAGTGATAGTTAGGAAAACAGAAAACGAACCTTGACAAGGTGTTCGTGTTGTAATGGACGGGAGATGAAGGGAATAATTTATTGGTGTTTTACCCTGGTCAGAGCCTTGGGGCAACTCGCCCAGCCCGAGGCAATGGAGCTGGCTGGTTGCCAGCATTAACTGTACTTATTACATTCATCCCATGCAGAACACATCCATCTCCTGCTCTGCCTTGACATCCCATTTATTCTGAGATTCATTTGTCATGTCCCCAATCACCAAAATGAATAGAAACTTTCCAGCATGATGGATTGTGGTTCTAATTAGGACTAAAGAAAAGATCCATACTCAAGTAAAGTCCTTTTTCTTTTTCTTCTCCTAATAAAACTGTATTCCTAGTCAACTTTGTGACTAATGTCCTTTTGTGGTGGTTGTCCACTGTAGGTCACCTGGTCAAAAAGAAAGAGTAGTCCTTCCAGAATGGGGTTTTTCCTCTCCTAACGACTCCACAAATTGTTACAGAAGGAAGTCCAGACACACTGAAGACCGCACACGTGGAGGTCGTTGATGTGCGGCAGTTGTCTACAATACCAAACTTTGAACAACATTCGTCCTCTGTTTGTGCCACAATTTCCTTTAACAAAATGCAGGTTCATAGATATCAGGAATAGTCACTGTACTCAGAATGAGGGAAAAGCTATAATTTGCCTGATAACTATTAAAATTGAAGGAAAAAAAAAGGAATCTAATTTTTGTTAGCAGAGTTCAATTTGATGTCAGCATTTTAAAGGCACTAAATCAAGTATCATTATTTTGAACTCCAAACTAAGCCTAACATACATTTGTGTTGCTTCTCATTATCAGCACATATATCAGAAGTACACATATGGCCTTATACAACACAGATTCTTTAGAAGCGCCCTCTGAGGTCTCTCTCCTGTTTCTCACATATCAGTTTATGCTTTCAATAATTATGATGTTGAAATGTGTCTTTAATATGATAAAAGTACAGTTTTTCCAGCGGTACTTTTCCTAGCAGTCTTAGCTTATTTTCTGTTCATTTTCATGCCTCTGTGCTCTAGAGGAATACCAAACCATGACACCACAAAGGAATCAACAGAGTGTAGCGAGGGCAACACTATTTGTTTTGAGGAAAAAAAAAAATTAAAAAAATTCAGTTAGAGATAGCATCTTAGCTGGTGGTAAGTAAACAAAAAATGGTAATGCCACAAGCAGAGGACCTTAACCAGTGAGGATTTGCATGCACTGAAAAATCACCCCTTCTAATTTGCGTTTGAAAGTCAGAAGAAAGTAGACTACAGTTACAAATGCATTCAGGAACTGGCCAATACATGACGAATGCTCCAGATCACTAAAATAGCCTAATGACTATGTAAAAACACCAAGAAGGGTGTCGGTTCACTTACTGCTAGATAGACGGTAAGCATAAAGTACCAGAAACGTGCTACAAAATTTCTATTTCGGAAGATGAGCATTCTGTCCGATTTATTTTATATCTACCTTCGCAGAGCAGGACATAACACTTCCTTTAGAAACAATATAAACATTGCACAAATAGTCTGTTCTGATATGTAACATGTACAGCACAATAAATTTTGGATAGGGAAAAGAACCATTTCCTAACTCTCCCAAAATTAAACATTTCAGATCATCCTGAAATGTAACTTAATGTTCTCTGTTCTCTGTAAAGTTGAAATAAACTAGATGCTGAAAGAAATTTTAACACAGAAACCACATGACTTTGAAGAAGGCTTGATGGCAGACACCACATCTCCTTTGGCAGAAGACCTCATGGAAGTATTATGACCTGTAATAGGCCTGATTTCTCATGGCCTTGTCCAGGAGTGCTATGCCCACAGAGAACACAGCAAATGCTGAACCATCGCTGCAGGAAAAGATTCAAATGCTATTTGTAAAAGCAGTCTTCATTTGATTTCGGAGATCAAAGCTCTTGTCTCTTGCCATTTATAGTGACCAAAATACAGATCTCCAGTTTTTCTTCTGAATATTAATATTTATCTTGAAAAAAGTATGACTAACTCAATATGTCAGACATATTCTAATTCCTTCAACCATAAATAAAATTTCTATGTAGGAATACATACATATATAGAAAGGATATTTTCCTTTCCTTAGTGCTAGAGGATACACACCAAGTGCGTGTACATGCAAGAACAGCTACAGGGTTTGCTATGGAAAACATTCATCTGGTGAGAAGGGAAACAGGCAATTACATTATTGTTTATTCTTATTTTAGAGCAAAGCTACCTATGAAGTTGGTTAGGGATTTTTTAAAATGCCTGCTCTAAATGCACACACTAATACAAATGCACAGGAACAAAGCTGGTTAGGTTTTGCTAAAAGCCCACTAATTTAAGTGGTGCTTTCAATGAGATTTGGATCTTTTTTCCATGCTTGCTTGAGCCTGTGCTGGTACTGATCTGTTTCCCACTGGAGCACCTTCCCAAATCAGGATTTTATCCCTTCTATTTCTTTTCATTTATTCTATGTAACTTCATGAATACATGATGGATTTAAGATCATAGTCCAGTATGTAGCCAGTTGCTGTGTCATCCCACACAACACCGAAATGTTCTCAGAGACAACCAAGTCATCTAACTTTAAACAGTTATCAGATACAAAACATCGAATCACAGAATCACTGAGGTTGGAAAAGACCCTTAAGATCATTGAGTCCAACCATCAACTGAACACTACCAAGTCCACCACTAAACTGTGTCCCTAAGTGCCGTATTACATTGAAGAACTTTATCCAGACAGAATAACTGGAAAATGTCTTTATAGGCCACTGATCTAACTCATCCTGTGACACAGTTTCTCCCATATCAGTATATCCACAGAGTCATGTCATGCTCCCATTCATTGCACTGAGATTAGCAAAAAGAAAGTAAGCTCATATGGCTGACACCCCATAAAGTTTAGGTGGTTCTGGAAATAACATAGAAGTGCCTATCAGTTGCTAAAGGCAGCAAGGCCTTGATGGCTCTTGTACTGGCTCTAGCAGGTTTCCAAAGATGTACCCTTCAGTATATTCTGAGAATAACACTCCTGCATAATTTAAATGAGCACTATAAATTGTCATTTAAATTGCATGAGAATTTGAGATGAGGTTGGCAGAAGATTCAGAGAGAGCCCTTGAGTGTCAGGTTAACACAGCAGGCAAAAGACAAAACTAGGTTTTTTCTTTCCTTTTTGACTAAAAATCTTTCTGAGAGAAACTCAAAGCTTCTCTAATTCCTGACCTTTCATTTCAATGAAGAACAAGCAATCTCCAGTCTTCTGCTATAATTGATCAGTGTTTAAAATGAACAAATTGCAGATTAATATAATATACTCAGGCCAGAAAAGCAAGATCTTGAAGAGCACTCCTCGAAGCAGATCCCTCGCTTGCACAAAGATGGATAATTTAATCTTTGTCATTGGCCTGTCTCTGTCAGAGGGAACAATGGATAGTCTATGTGCAATTGATGACTATATAGAAATTAATATTAGTAAAAGGTGTCCATTTAGTGTCTCACCTTCTGTGCTAAAGGTGACATCCATGATGGATGCATACTGAGATAGTGGATTTATCTTTAAAATGGAGTAATTACACAGTGGATGCATGGGTGACACAATGACATTGTGGTTTTATATTAATAAAAGAAAGAAATATTCCTTCTGAAGAAGGAAAAAAAAAATGACTAACATGGTCATTTATGAGATTTTGGCAGCTACTTTGTAACTGCGATAAGCACTTTTGAATTTCTCCATTATAAATTAGAGTCCTACACAGTTTAAGTAATTCATGATTAGCTTTCATGTGACAAAATGCTTACAAAATATAAGGTACTCATGGACTCCAGAATCTTCCACCTTTGTACAAGGGCCTTTAGAATAGATGGCCCCAAGTCGCAGAAATAAGAGACAGAGCAGACAAGATTTGAGGGCAGGAATAAAGGGCTGCGGGTTTACTTCCAGCTCTTCCACTGACCCCTCTCAGTGCTACTATTTTCTCTCTTCAGCAACGAAACATCTCAGTGCTCCCTCTACTGTCATACAAAACCCAGCCTTGCCTCAGAGAAGCATTTGCAAAGTGACTGCTCACTGCAGGAACTCAGGGGAAATTAATTTGGCATTCATATTCCATTAAAACAGGCCTCAGGTTGCCAGTTCAACATCCCTCCAGTATTAGACAGCAAGTGTTCATAGTGTTAAATATTGCTGTGTCATGCTAATGCTTGGAAGAATGACACCCATTTGGTGAGGTGCAGGTGACCTTAGCAAAGTTTGTGATTTTTATTTTTCCTCAAAATGCACAATTTTGCCCATTACTAAAACATTTCTTTTGTCCCATATCTGATGTTTCAGTATTGCTGTTTTCTGAAAATTGATTCTGTGATTCTGTGATTATTCCACTCGGATTAAGTCCGTGTCTGTTCCTCTAACAACACAGTGATACCTTTCAGAAGCCTTCTACGCTAAGCTCACTTTACTTGGAGCTTGGCTCTGGTGCACAAGCACTCACTGTGCCCATTCCCAAAGATCTAAAGGTCTTGGGCAACTATGCCTGGAAATGTCACTACTTAAGTCATACTGGTTCAAGCTGCCACAGAATGGTCAAGAGACTACGGGCTGCACCCACCTCAGACTCTGTAGTATGCTCAGACCCTTATAAGAGTAAAAAGCATTAAAGCAAAATGGTAATGATTTGCACTCACTTTACCCTAGCTTCATCAACAAAATGAGGTTTAACACCACGAAAAAACAGGGCCTGGTTCTTTTTTTAAATTCTGCTTTCTCCCAAAAAGACAACCACTGGGAAAAACTGAATCACAGAGTCACAGAACGTTAGAAATTGGAAGGGACCTCTAAAGCTCCCCCAGTGCAACCCCTGCCAGAGCAGGATCACCAGAGCAGTCACACAGGAACACGGCCAGGGCTTTGGGTGTCTCCAGAGAAGGAGACTCCACAACCTCTCTGGGCATGCTCTGGCACCCTCACACTGACAACTTTGTCCTCATGTTCAGGTTGAACCTCCTGTGCTCCAGCTTGAGACCATTGCCCCTTGTCCTGGCATTGGTATTGAGTCACTGATGAAGTTCTGCTTCAAAAGTTCTCATAGTTGTAGCTATCACAAACATTTTCCCCACAGAGACTTTTCAACTTTGAAGAACACCAGAGTGCTCCCAGGCTGACTCTTATCCTGGTATTTCATATGAACATACAAAATGCAATCTGTAACACAGCACCAAGGGTCATTTCGAGGTCTTATGCCATGTTGAACTAATTATAAAATAAACTGGCAAGTAACACACCACAGTTTTATATATTTCAGAGACAGTGTTCTGCAGAGCACTGAGTCCAAGCAAACAAAAAAGGATGACATAAGTCTATTTTTTAAAACAATTTTCAAGTTTTTGCAACAATTACTTTTTCAGTTATGAACACTCCAAGCTTTTGAGTACTGTCTGATGTAAGCAGCATTCTCTTATTAGTATTATTATTAGCAGACTGATACATGTTTCATGTGTAAAATGCAGCCAGCTGTAAATCGGCCATGCAGTCACTGTCAAAGGAGCCATCAGGTTTTGATGTTAACGTCTTCCTGAAGAGACGACCTCTGGGTTAGGAGCTGCGCAGCTCAGGGCCGTGGCATTTCAATGCTGGACCCAAAGCACCCGTCCCTTTTAATGAAGCCTTCCCCACGTCAGGGGCACTCTCCAGAAGGTTGGTGGCTGCTTGCAATTCAGTCACTGGAGAAGAATGAAGTATTCAGGTAATAGTCACAGACATATGCCTTTTTCTAGACAATTGCAAACAGATCCATTTAATTGTCTCCAACCTTATGATTTGCAAACTTCAATATATTTCTCAACAGTGATTTAAATACCAGAACAATTATGCTTTGAGTTTGTTATTTTAGTTATTTTTTTGTGTGAGCACCCTAGAGGTGACCCATACCAGACTGAAACCCACCAATTTGATGATTTTTATGTATATACATATAGTCCTGTGAGCAAGTATTTTCAGAGATGAGAAACTTCAAATGCAAACAAACCATTAAGCCTTTCTCAAAAAGAAGTAGCGTCAATTAGTCTGGCCTAAACAGCATTTAAGATTTTAATTCCTAAGAATAAAAATATCCCTGTTTCTCAGTGAAAATCAAATTAATCTCTCATACCCATTTCAGTAAAAAAAAAGACTTAATTCAAGAGTTAAAATATTAGTTAGCTGGGAACATCAAAATAGGTCTGAGATTTTCAACACAGATACTCGTGAAATGGTAAATGCCCTACAAGCTTTGCAGTTATACAGGCTGGAACCAGAAAGTGAACATTGTATGATGAAAGAAAAAATAAGGTATTTTATATGGGACAGATGTTGCTTTTTTGGCAGCCTTTTCTCCTGTGATCATGTTTGCTTTTACGCTGAACACCAGGCAAGCCAGTTTTTCTGAAATTTCTCGAAGCCCCTCCTTGGCCTGCTGCTACATCTGCCATCCAGAACAGTCAGCACCTCGGCAACTATCCATCCGAGCCATAAAAATTCACATATTTCACATTTCCAATCCCAATAGAACATACAAGTTACACACAGATGGTTAGAGAAGTCCAACAAATGAGACACCCAGGTAAATAAACCAGAAAGCAAACAAACCCCCAGAGGAGAATGTTTCTTTTCACCACTTTCAAAGCAATTTCCCTATCTTTGAATCTTTGTATTTTAATGGAGGCGATTATACACACAATGTGAAGCCACACATCAGTGAGAGATGTAATAGTTGTAGGAAGACAACACTGCGCTAGCTGATAAAGATGAAGAAAGGGGACAGTGTCCTGGATGTCCATTTATCTCCTGAAGTTTTATACGTTTGAATTGAGTGACAACACTACTGATACACAGCTCAGAGCTGAAGAGTGTATCGAACTCGGGGCAAAATGTTTATGGTAGGAGCTCAGTGCTGATCAGAGCGGTGATGACCTGTAACTGCCCTTCCCAGACTTCAATATTTAGACCCAGACCAGCGTTCAGATACAGAGCATGAAAAGGATTTACTGACCATGGAAATACAGATGTTATCTGCAGACAGATCAATGACATCACATATTTATATATTAATTTCTTTGACAAATAATGCTAGCAGGGGCAATCCAAAGGGAACAATTGTACACACATTACACTGAATTCAAACCAAACATCTGATGGCTGAGAAATTTCTTTACATGACGTGACCGAAGTGCCAGAGGTCACCTACTCCAGGGCTGCCTTCCTGCTCCAAGAAGGCTGAAAGGCTACACATATTTTTTTGCCTACTTGTTCCAACTGCATGTCAGTCAGTGCATGATGCTGTTAATAAAGCAGTACCCGTGCAGCCTTTAGACCTTACAGCTCCATGACAACGTTAACTATGAAAGATGCTGTAATAATTCAAATGCACCTTATAAACCTTATTTACGCCCACTTCGTTACTAGCTAGACAACCTTTTGCTTTGCTTGATGGAGATCACTTGATACAGTGTTTGCTTTGCTCAGAAATGCCACATCAACTGGTACTTCTATGAAACCAGTGAAAAACCTCCTAACACAGAAAAAAATTGCTTCAGTTAAGACCTGCAATTCACTATCCAACTTTACTTTTTCTAGGGAGCTGTCTTAGCATGCAATACAGATCCTGCAGTCAGACAGGGAAGAAAAAAGCCATGAGCACGTGTCGAAATGTAGACTGAAGGGAACATTCAGATTTGTAGCATTTGTGGAAAGTACAGGTTCACTTTCTAGGCTCCTTTCAACCAGACTGCCTGTACAGAAACCAAACTTCAGACAAGACACAGACCCAAGCAGTCAGGATTTAGTGGCAGCTCGGATAGAAATGAAAGCTACGTGCAAATATTTGTTCTAAAGCTGCAATGGGGAAATGAGATTTCTTTTTCCAGTGATCCCAGAAAAAACAAAAGGCTTTCTCCTCTGAGGACCAGGTGCCCATCCTTGTTTTACTTGTTAATAAAAATAGTAAAGGCTTTATATAACTATCAGTTGTAAGCAAACTGGTGCAGTTAACGTTTCAAATATATGTCTGAGACATGACCTGAACGTTATCACAGTCAACTCTTTTATGTTTCCATTTTCATTTAACTTTGATACAGAATAACAGACATGAGCGTATAAATACAGATGTGTACTATTAAATTCATAAAATACTACACTGGCTTTTGGCTGGGTAACATCATGTGCAAAGCTATAAAAATTGAATTAAGACAAATTTGAATTGGTTTTTGTTTTTCTGTGGTGTTAATTTCCATTTTTCATGTTTTTTTCCAGAGGTTGGGTTTAGCCTATTACACACGATACTTGTCTGTTCCTTGCCCTGTCAATAATTTGGCCATATATTTTACTGTTCATTGATGCTTGCAGATCTTAAGGTTTTGCATTCTGCAGCAAGCAACATGAAACACATTTGTTGATCTTAAAAAATTCTTTCATAACCACATGCTCTAGTTAAATCAGAGATATAAGTACTAAAATCTCTGCTAGCTTTGCGCAGCGAGTAGAGCATGGGAGCTTTTCAGACACTAATGGGGAGCTGGTGCAAGCCCTGCAACCATTTACCCACAGCAGATCAAGATTTTCTTAAACACACCACTTCTTTTTCAGTCATTAGTGTCTTCTTAAAACAACATCATGCTTTGTTTTCTTGATCAAAGCCACAGACTTAGGAGTTTGAAAATAAATTTCACTTTGGTGTTTGGCTTTCAAAACACATCAGTCTCATAAGCAGGCTAATCTTTGGTGATGTACTACAATGGATTGCGCTTCTCCATGCAAATTGTCTAGACAGACAGTTTGCCACTCGTTAAAAGGGATTATTCTGCCCTGCGCGCACACCACATGCGTGCCCGCACCCAGGTGAGAGCTGAATGGACCTCAGTGTTGGCATATGAGTCTCAAGGAAATGCTGCTTTTCTCAGCTCAATTGCAGAGCCGGGAGCAGCATTCTGGCTGGGGCCTAGGAGACACCTACCACACACCAGGCATCTTACACCAGCGCCTGCAGAGCGCATCACCACGGGCTGCCGGGAAACGCTGAAATACTCAAGTGGAATGGCAAATGGGGGCTCTGCAGGGCTGCCTTTGCAACTCACCGCACCCGCGTGACCTTCTCATCCAACTCCTACCTCAGTAGCTACATTTACACACAGATTTGATTCACTAGTTTACCAAAGCACTTCTTGCCATTTCCAAGGCGTGGACATCTTGCTTCTGGGCTTCAGTGGGAGTTTTGTTTGAGTAACAGCATGGTATTATCCCATGACTGCTTCAACAGCTCAGGTATTTCTCTTCAAACATATTACAACTCTGACTTAGTTTAAAAAAAAAATAGTGGAAGATTTAAACTATCCATATATTCACATTATGTAAAAATTCATTATGTCCTGTTTGTTTCCTCTCTTCTATGATATGCCAAAGAAAGACACTATACTATGTAAATTAGGGCAGAGTTTGCTATTTCAGAAAAAAGTAGAATCCTTCAGCTGGGGAAAGAAAACAAAAAGCTATCAATGAAATTACTAAACACAGCTGATCTCCTGTTAAACCCCTATGCAGTCGTATTAGAACAAACACCTGATTAATTATATCCGTGTGTGCTGTGATACAGAATACTTTATTTATCACCTTAAACTGCATCTACAGCTGGACTCCTAATGAGCAGTAGCTTCTGCCAGTAATACCAATAATCTCTTTGCAGAGAATGAGTTCTAGGAAAGTAGAAGTGCACCTTTCCTCAAATTCCATTTTATACTTTCAATTCCCAGGAGAATGGGGAATGGATCATAAGGAAGCAAGGGAAGAGGGAAAGACAGATTAAGGATGTTACAGTAATATTCTTTTGTTCAACATCTGCACGCTAGAGAGATTACACAATCTCCAGCAGATCAGCAAAAGAAGATTTGAAGTGACTTGTGTTAAACCTTCTGAGCAATTGAAACACTCCGTCTTCTTCCTCACTGCCCACCTCAGCCTTTCCAGGTCCACAGCTAAGAAGTATTCCAAACCCCACCAAGCTGCTAACATATTCTTTCCATCTTTTAAAACACACCGAACGCCATAAGCCCATGACCTTGAAGTAAATGTGGTGGTAGCAGCATAAATTCTCAAAAAGATCCAACATCTGCTGGGAGAAGAGAAGGACCCCTCTTTTCCCAACAAGAATACCAGGAAGAATTTTAAAATTCCACAAAGCACAGCTGGCACCTTTTTTTGCATCATAAAACCAGAACATTTAACAGAGAAATGCAAGTTTCCATGATTCTCATCAGCAACACAGTGCATCCAGAAAATGAAAAATGGTTGAGCTTGTGAAACCAGTGGAGGAGCCCCAGAGCTTTTGTTTCTCCCACTATGAAGTGAACATAGAGACAACAAATGTTTTGTAACACCTAAAACAGTAGAGGTCTGGCTGACCCTGCACAAGCGGTGCGGGATAACACTGACCAGTAGACGTTCATTGTGCCAAAGCCAATTTCCTATAATTCTGAATAAAATAAGCAAGTTCCTGAAATGCTAAGGAGCACTACAGCTCTCGGTTATCTCACACGTGACCCCACAGGCAGGAGGACTTGGTTCACACACCAAGAGACACGTGAATTAATACGGGACACCTTTTCTCTCTGTCACATCTAACACTAACTAGCCTGTTTACTCTGTATTCTGTGTTTACAGCAACGTAACTGGTCTGAACAGCACACTGCAGTGCACCACCCTTACAGACATCAGTCCATCCCACAGCAAACCACTCAAACATTACAACTGAAGGATATTTATTATGTAAACAGAGCATATCTTTTTTAAAAACCAGGCAATTGCTGGGATACAAGAATAGAGAACAAGCTTTGTTGCTGACTATGCTATTCACAAGGTACTGCTCAGCCTGCAGAATCTGCACTACAAGAATGCAAAGCTGCTGGGAGGTGAAAGAGGGAGATCATCCATTTAACTCCACCTTTTAGCAAGGCAGAGATGCAAAAATTACATTCCAAACATTCAAACAAAGCACAATGATGAAAATGCACTGTGGGGTTGGGGTAAATCTTTCTCTTGCTTTCACTGATGTTGAGATCCCCTGTCAAAACCATTTGTGGCAGAGTGGGCACAAGGAGGACACAAGCTTACACAGGGCTCACCCATATGCTAAGGCCATAAGGACATCAGCAAAGAAAATGGGATTTTTTAAATTATTTTTGTTTTTAGGGGAAAAACGGAGGTTTCAGGAATGACCCTGGACAACAGGCAACACAGGAACGTTGTGGCAGGCTGCTCTGGACCTCAGCGGGCCATTCTCCCTCCTGCACAGTCCGCATGCTGCAGCCCTGGCAGTGCGGATGAACACCCTGTGCAGAAATCTCAGTGGATTCAGCCACAGTGGGATGAGCCTCCAGTTCGGTATCACTCCAGTAGATCAGGCCATAATACATCAGTGTAGTGACCACCCTTTCCTTAATGTAAGCAAAGCCTTGAGCCTCCTAAAAAGCACACCAGGCCTGCCCTAGAGACAAGATGGATTTTACTACTTGCTGCGGAATCCATTGATAAGATTCTTAAAGCATAATAATAAAGTATCATTCTACCGAGAACAAATTCCTCAAGATTTACCTCACAAAAAGGTCTTTTGCTAAATTTGCTGTGACTTTAATATTTGCCACCTAACATTTCACATCTGATTTAAAAAAACAAACAAGTGCTACTTGGACCTGATGCATAGAAATGTGGTGTGAAGCAATGAAAGTCAATTTGCCAGGCATCACTGAGACAACGTGGCAGATTACGACGTCGGTTTGCAAAGTGAATCCAAATGCCTCAGCTTTCTCTTTTGTGGTATCTGCAAATCACCGAATAACGTGGTTCACTGACCAAGTGAATTATTTTCAAGGAGTTTGGCACATCTTTAATTACAAGATATGTAAAGATGAAATGGAAACATGCTGTGCATATTTCTTTATGGCTGCTGAACTTTTCTTATGGAAAAGCACCTGCTTTTATTAAACTGTCTCTAGAAGGCATAAAATGTACAAGGTATAGGTTGACAATACATTTCTCAATGCATATAACTTAGCAGCTGAGCAACCTTATAAGGTATGATTCAACCATGTGTACATATTGTACCTACACACACAAAGCTACACATACACACAAATATGCAGAAAACGGATTTCTTCCTATTACAAATGTCTCTAAATGTAGGCAGCACACCAACAGTATTATTATGTTTCTCTTGCAACTGAGGAAGACTCAAAAAAAGAAAATTCACATCAGGCCCTCTTTACTAAACATTCATGTGCCCTTTATGCTTCAAAAGTCAGGCATTTGCATGCTGACAATGATTATGTAAATACCCTGTTTTGAGAATCAGGTCCCAGAGAATTCCCCAGCTGAAAGCAATTCTCCTTTAGAAGTTTCATCATGGTCCAAATCAGTGGTTCTTGAGACACCATTTCCAGTAATGCAGTACATGCCCTATCAGATGACTGCTGCTTGCTTTCCTCTTCTTGCCTTGCAAGAGCAGCCCTTAGCCTCTCTATTTGCTGGTTTTGCAGGACTGTGGCAGATGAGATGCATGTTTTAAACCTCCAATCTGGGTAAAATGTTGCAGTCTTGACTCAACTGACCGAAATTCATAGCTGACCCTGCTTGGAGCAGGAGGCGGGTCTAGATGGCCTCCTGAGGCCCCTTTTAACCTGAATTATTCCACGATCCTGCAATCCTCAAATAACTGAGCCCTCAGGGCTGGGTCAGATGCACTGCAGAAACACGTATCTCATAATGTTCTGGGCTCACCCTGGGCAGCTGGACCACACTGATCATTTAAGTCAGGGATGCAAGGTTTGATTCTAAATGGAAGATTCGAAACACACGTGCCATCGGTATTATTAAAGTGTGCCTTTAATTTGCCAACAAATATCGTTGAAATAATGATTTCTCCGCATATATTCTGTTGGAGATGCTGTGCTTATAAACACCAAAAACTCACCATCAAGGCTTTGTCCTAACATAAATGCTTATAGCAGAACCAGAGGGAGATTTAAAGTACAGCTGAATTCTGAGTAACTTTGGCAACATGGTCAAATTTGCATTCTAAGAAACTAGTTTTATAAAAAAAGCTGATGTGACAATTGTGGGGGTTTTTGATAATTAAAGCACCTAAAAACATATCTCAAATGTATCCTATTACAGCAGAAAGATAATTAAAAAATAAGAGACATTAGAATGAATTCTGAAATATAAACTGTAACATTTCAATCTGACTTGTTATGAAATTCCTTCAGGTGGCCAGAACCCAGAAGGGACAGCACCAGTCCACCTCAATCCACAGCCTGAATCAATCGCCATCTCTTTTTGTTTTACACACCTGCAATCTCTATTCACCAGAATGCAGATTGTAAGTGGTGAGTTTTACTTATTAAAAGCATTTTCCTGCCATTCCTCTCACTTTAAAAAAAAATAAATAAAATTTGAAAACTCAAACAAGCAAACCACTATTCTCCACTGCTGAAACATCAGACTCCTGTTTTAAAGCAGGATAGAAAATATGAACTCAAAACCTAAGTTTCATCAGCTCTTCTGCTTCTGCAAACGCTTTCTCTCCCTCTCCAAATACCCAGTACCGTGGATCCCAACCAGGAACCTTACCAAACAGCTTCTCACATGCGCTGCTGCATCACCACCTGGAGCAAGTGCACGTACAGCAGTGGTTACTGCACAGAACTGCCAGGACAGCCTGTGCATGACTGACCGCAAGGAAGCGGCTGCGCGCTACCTTGAACCTTCACAGCCTGGCACTGCTTCACACAGAGATACCCCTTCAATGCACACCTTGCAACACGTCACAGTGAGATTCCTCGTATCAAGAACAAAACAAATAAAGGGTAGACAGGGACAGGCAGGTTCCCCACTGCCAAGACACACACCAGCTACCTTTAATACTGCTTGGCTCCAGGTGTGCATGTAGCCATGCCCACAAAGAGCTCAGTGCAGTTTCATTGCTTGTGCACATCACAGAATCACAGCATGGTCTGGGTTGGAAGGGACCTCTGAAGTTCATTCAGTACAACCCCTCTGCTAGAGCAGGATCACCCAGAGATGATCACACAGGAACACATCCAGGCAGACCCATATTCCTGGTCTAACAATTACATCTAAGTGACTGCAGAGCGCAATTAGGTTAATGCTGGCTTGAACGTGCCTGGAGCTGGCACGCGATGAAGGCACGCACAGCGACAGCAGCACAATCTCCAGAACCACCGTGACAGCCAGTGATGGACGCCCTGCCTGGTGCACTGCTCTTGTCCTGTTGAAAAAGCTGTGAGCACAGTGAGTATGTTAGAGCAATAGAAAATAGATTATAGGCTTTATTTTTCAAGCATATTATACTATCTCTAAGTAAGGATATCCAGTGCACTGGAAACACTAAGGCCAAAGATTTCAGAAGTCAGCAGCAGGACAGGGTAGAGACAATGTAATCCAAGAGCATCTGGTTACAGTGCAGAGCTGCTTGGTGAGCAGCCCACCATTCTGGTGGGCAGCATGGCCCCATCCTGGGACACGAACAAGCCTGCACCGTCTCCTTGTGTGCTTTGATTTGTTTTGGGAAGAAACCAAGGTGCAGAGAAGCAGGAAAGCACAACATGCTCCCAGAGGCACTGCAGTCTGGATGGGCAGAGACCCAAGCTCACAGGGGTTACCAGAAAGCCTGCACTTCCTTCAGTGCAGGCACAACCACGTGGACCTGGTGCTACTTCAAGGACTCCTTTTATTCCACCAGCTGCTCCACTGAGGTTTGAAACTGAGCCCCAGTATGTGATCTCATGGATCTCATGTGTAAAGCTTACATGGCCTCATGTCTTAACAGAGGAAAAGAAAGGCTCTGTTTAGTTGTGCCAGAATAAATGAAGTGCAAAGGTAGCCAGGATGCCTCTTTAAGCTGTTTAGCGCTGGCAGTTAATTTGAATCACTCTGAAGAAAAGCTCAAGATTTCTTAGGAAAGCACTACACCTCAATGACTTCAAACTAATTTTGTGTTTCTGTGATCCTGGGCTGCTCTGCATTGCAAGGACGTGGCCTGGCTGCCTGTTTCCTCGGGTTGTTTCCTGCAAAGAGCAAGAAGAGGACCCTTCCCCAAATGGGCACAGGGCTTTTTAAAGGCTCTACACTTTTCCTACAGCCTAAGCACAGTCTGTGAGGGGCCGGAACAGAGGCTGAGGGGCTTGCCTGGGCTGTTTTATGGCAGTTTCTCAGAGAGTCATCGGGCAATGACTCTCCAGCTGTGCTACTGCTGTGTTCAGACTCAGAAAGGGAAGGAAAAAAACCCAAACTAAAACCAACAGCAGTATGGGACTGTGACCAAGCGTTCAGATGAATTTATATTTTATCATTTAAGAGCAATTTTTCAACACTGTCACAACATTTATCTGCCAGGAAATGAAGAAACAAATAAACCTCTTTGGAGAAGACTGCTGCTTTACATTTTAAAATTTAAATTTATAAGAAATAAGCAAGCCCCAGTAGAAAACAAGCTTGTGGATCTTCATTTAAGAAATTAATCAATTCATACTCTTAATTCACCTGCATAAAACCTCCAGGTTTGAGTCCTACTGGCTACATACTAGACCCAGCGAGTCAGCAGCATAACTGCTTTGAAAAGTACCAGTAAGCTCTAAAATAACTAAAAATCTGTCCTTCTCCATGCTTTAGTCCATATACACATCAGGAATTTCTGCAGGACGTGATGCAAAAGCGATTTGACAAAGCAGAACAAGACAATCCCCTCCGTCTCAGCCTCCAGGGTGAGCCCAAATAACAATAAAAACTCCTTCTCACAAATGAAAGGTGAAATGATTACTGGGCAAAATAAATTATTCTATCCATAACAATCTGTCAGACATGCTTCCTTCGTTCTTTCTTCCTGTAATTCATTTGTAAAATTAACAGCACCACATATGTAACCTCCTAGAAAAATAATTGATCCCACTGTCCTGGATAGGGGCCACTTCACTGGATGCTGGCAGTGATTACAATTTCATGCATATTATTTCTGTTTTCAGAAGGCTGATGCCAATGCACACACGTAGGCTTATGTGAGAAGTTTCACTGAAAAAAAAATAATTAAAGAAATAAACCAGAAAAGTTACCATACGATGTAAGACTTGCAGATTTCTTTGCCACCTTCTATGCTAGAGAAAATAAACCACATACTCAGGCAACATGTGCTACCAGTAAGTTAGGCTAACTAACAGCAGACTGCTGAGCAACCACAGAGTGTTCCTTATCAGCACAGGAGAAATGCCCAAGTTGGCTTCTGACATTCAAAGTTCCTGGCAGGAAACTACGGAGCCAGGCAGAGCTGCCAAGAGTGCTTGTCTTTCAGAAACTGGAGTGGAGGGGTGGGGAAGGTGGGCAGGGAAAGGTAACACTGCTCTAGTTGTGGACTGAAACCCACAGCTACATTACAGAAAAAATAAAAAACAATCATGACTGAGTAAAACACTATTTTGAAGGACCCTAGATAGCTTTCCACACCCTGCACATAAACTGACACTTTCAAAGAATGCATCCAGCACCAAGCTGAAGCCTTGCAGACGTTTTAAGCTCGCAGTAGAGGGAAGTGCTGGTGAGCACATTTTTCCAGGGGTTGAAGAGAAGGGATATAAAATGACAGGACACTTAAAACTGAATTTTAGGTAGAGATGCAAAGATGAAGCTCATACTGTTCAAACGCATGCAAATTCACATATGTAACACTCTAGGCAGTGGCTGGAAAAGCAACGAACAGATAATGGATCTGCACCTTTCCAGCTGACATACTGGGGAAAACAAACTGTTCTAGAACCAACGATGCCAGACTGAATGTCCCGTTTCCCATGGGTAGACACAGCAAAGTACAGACAGATGCACAGCAAAGTGTGCTGGAAATGACAGTTCTTGTCACAGACAAAAAGACCAGTTGTGACCGACTTGGAGCTTTATGCAACTCAAGATCAAGTTTTGTCACAGAGGAAAACCTTGTTCTGGTTTTAGTACCTGTCAAGTTTCTAGTTTAATAGTTTTCCCCTTGAAATAACTTTTCAGTAGATTCCTGGAGCAGGTGTTACTTTTCCTTCATAAACCATGAGATAATGTAACTATAATGATTTTCCAAATAAAAAGTAAAAGGCTATCAGGACAAATATCTCCATTTTTAGTCCATTCAGATATTATTATGGTGATGGTAATAATTCCACAAAGGAATTACTTAGAATATACACTCGGCTCTGACCTGACCGAGCTATAACTCAGGTTATACCTTTCCTGAGTTGGAAGAATTTATTTTCATTTTCAACTGAGCTCATCTAATCAAAATGCTTCATTGTGACAAAGAGTTCATTGTTCCTCTGCAAATTGCAGTTACCATCAAAGCCTTGCTATTAAGAACCAACTCAGCCAATGGAGAGCTCAACTTGGGAAGAGACTTTGCGGATGAGCAAAATAAGTAGTATGTTTTATTTTGTCATTAAAAAAGTATACATTTAACACCACCTGTCACTAATTGCCTGTATTAACTCAAGACTAATATAAGCCGAGGACATAGAATTTGAGAGTAAAACTCCACCTACTCCTAAATCCTGCCTGTTGCAGACTACTGTAACCCATATGGTGAAGGGACCAAGGCTGGTGAAAAGCAGTTAATATGTTTTATTATGCCAGTTTTCGGGAACAAAAGGTGTTCTTGAGGTCAGGACTTCAGAAGTTTTGACATGTCCAAAGACTTGCCTGTATTCTGCAACTACATCAGTCGATTTAACAAAAGACATCACCTTTTCCTATAAATGCTGCCTTATTTAGGATGTTACCATAGAGGAACTCAGAAAGTGAAGATTCAGTTCCCATCACATACCTTGCCGTGTCATTTGGGCCAGCAATGGCTTATCACTACAGGAAAATCTATTTTCCTCCTGGAAATACTGTGAGCATCCAAATTAGTCTCACGGTGAAAAATCCACCAGATGGATGGCATGGATGGCAATGGCAAGAGAAACTCCAAACAAGGTCCCATGCCAAAAGAAGGTATGGAAATCGTTTCCAGATTAGTAGTTTTTCACAGGTCACTTTATAACAAAATCAGGGGGGAGACAGTTTTCATGGTCTGAGAAAGTCAGTGCGAGGTGTTCATTCTTATACTTTGGCCTGCAAAATGGCATGATGGTCTTCTGACTTCAGCTCTCAGCAGCTGCAGCTTCCTTCTCACACTGTTCCTGCTCAGCCCACTGTCACACCTTACAAAGCACTCTGAGACACGCTGGATCAGAGCCTCAAGTAATGGCAATCATATTCACCAGGATTTATGTTCTTGTAATTGCTGCCCATTAAACAGATACTCTGAGGAACCTGCTGGACTCAAAAGCTCTGGGAACCACCTCCTCAGGTCCTGACAGATGGGATTTTACACTCATCTGCCACCTGCTGCTTTGGAGCTCTGCCACCGAGCCAGGATCAGTAAGTGGTCTTGGCTTTTGGGTAGTTATCCCAGGAGTACAGAGCACTCTCCAGCCCAGAATGGAGCTCATTTTCTACCCTTTGCTCCAGCAGATACACTTCTAAATGAATACTGCTTTGTTTGTTGATCATTTTATGGTTTGTTTGCTTCTTGAGTATGTAATATTGTTGGAATAATGTTGGGTTTTGATTAGTTGGAAGAACTATTGTTTCAGAAGGCTGAGTGTATTTGCTAGCAAGAGGTCTTTCTAAAGACAATGAATGTTACTGGTTACAGCTCCACAGATGGGTACTGACAGCTGCCAGCCAGCTCTGTCCATGCTCAGAGCTGGACCGGACCCCAGCCAGCACCAATTCAGAAGCCACATTAGTTGCATTAGCACAACATTGGGCCCAAAAGCCTCTTGGAAAAATCTAATCTGCAAAATGGGAGTTTTTCAGTTCTTCAGAGAAGTGTCATTTGTTACAAGTCATTCAACAAATATGCCATAAATTTGCATTGCTTCAGCTCTACAAAGTGACAGAATCCAGAAAATAACTATGACATAAAGAACCAAGTAAGAGATCAAAAATGTTCATACTATCTACAGATGAAGATATGCTGTAAGTGGAGACAGGAAGGGTGATCACATATATGAAAGAATGTTCTGTATAGATACACGCACATACACGTTATACACATACATCAGAACCCAGATTTCTCCAGTAGGCCTTTTCTACACCTCCCTCTGGAAAGGCATTAGAAGGACAACACAAATGGGACATCTGGGCTGCATCAGCAGAGAGCGAGCTTCCAGAGCCTGTCACCATGCAGGAGAGCCCTTGGGGGATCAGCAAGAGGGGTCAGATGGAGCCAGCAAGGGACCAAACGGCCACCCCAAGAGCAACACTGGCTGCTCACATCTTCCGATAGCACCAGATTATTCCCATTCTCCCAAAAGTGGAACACGAAAATGAGACACAAGTCATGTTTCCTTCCTCTCGGGTCCACGTTGCAGGTTTGCCTAGAAACAGAACTCTGACCTAGTTCTTCAAGCACTTGATCTGAATCTCAGTGCCTAGTGTTGTTTACAATGAGAAATTAAGCAGCTGGAAACTGAAGCACATGTGGTTTTTTCAGCTCTGAGAGCTGTAACCTCTACTTGTTTTGCTCTGGAGTATTTTATATCTACAGAAGCGTAGGTTATTATGAATACATACAGACCAAAATGAACTATATCCTGTGCATGTGTCTACTCCATTCTCTCTCAGTCAGGAAACCCACTGCTGGAGTCCAGATCTTCCTGGCAGCTTGGAAGCCACGATAATGCAAATTCTGTCTAAAAGTAAACAGCTGGTGTCCTCATTATACAGAGCTTACACATTTCTACAAAGAACAAGGAGGCAGAAATGTGTCTCCATATAGGAAAGGAACTATGACTGAGCTTCAGCTCACTCTTTCAAAGCTACTCCATGCCAGGAGTAATTCTACAAGAACATGTGTTCCCTCAGTAAAGGAGAGAGCAGAGGGATCACCAGAAGAGACTCTTGACATAGGGGAAAATAACGAAAGCGGGTGAAAACCTATCTTTGGAAATACTTACTGTTACACAGAATAAAATACACATCAAGAGGATGGATGTGGTAGGCCTAAGGTCTCCTCCATTTCATTATGTGTGCAAGTACAAATTATCTTCTGTTTCTGAAAGAGTTGCTATTATATGCATCCAATTCACGGTGTTTATGTCACTTTTGCTGCCCAGGAAAGATAACATTATATTATTCTGGGTGATTGGGTTTTTTTCCCCTTTGTCTCTGAACACTCATACTACTAGACCCCTCCAGGGTCTGTACTGGGACCAGTGCTGTCTAATACCTTCATTAATGACACTGACATCAGGATTGAGTGCACCCTCAGCAAGTCTGCTGACAATACCAAGCTGGGTGGTGAGGTTAATGTGCCAGAGGGATGGGATGCCATCCAGAGGGACCTGGACAAACAGGAGAAGTGGGCCCAGGTGAACCTCATGAGATTCAACAAGGTCAAGTGCAGGGTCCTGCACTTGGGTCGGAACAATCCTCATTACCAATACAGGCTGGGAAGTGATGTGCTGGAAAGCAGCCCTGAGGAAAAGAACTTGGGGTACTGGTGGATGAGGAGCTGGACATGAGTCACCAATGTGCATCTGCAGCCCAGAAGGACAACCGCATCCTTCTTGTGATGTGGCTGCACCACAAGAAGTGTGGCCAGCAGATAAGGGAGGTGTTTCTGCCCCTCTGCTCTGCTCTGGTGAGACCTCACCTGGAGCACTGTGTCCAGCTCTGGAGTCCCCAACACAAAAGGACATTGAAGAGCTGGAGCAGGTCCAGAGGAGGCCACAAAGATGATCCAAGGGCTGGAGCACCTCTCCTACGAAGACAGGCTGAGAGAGTTGGGGTTGTTCAGCCTGGAGAAGAGAAGGCTCTGGGGGGACCTTATAGCGACCTTCCAGGACCTGAAAGGTGCCTGTAAGAAATCTGGGGAAGAGCTGTTCACTAGGGCATGTAGTGATAGGATGAGGGGTAATGGTTTTAAACTAGAAAAGGGTAGATTTAGGTTGGATGTGAGGAAAAGGCTCTTCATGCTGAGGGTGGTAGATCATTGGCACAGGTTGCCCATAGAGGTGGTGGAGGCCCCGTCCCTGGAGATGGTCAAGGTTAGGCTGATGGGGCTGGGAACAGTGTCCCTGCTGACTGCAGGGGTTGGGCTGGATGAGCTTTAAAGGTCCCTTCCAACCCAGTACATTCAACAATTCTATTCTACGATTATTATTAAATTCTTGGTGTAATATTTCCCCGAATCAGAAAGCTAAGTGGAGATAACACGAAGGTGAGTTTCACAAACGCATTCTTTAAGAAAAGCAGCATCCTACACATCCCACAGCAAGCACTTATTGGCACTTTCCCTAATGTAAATAAAATCTATTGGGTTCTCGGAAAAAACAATCATTTCAGTCTTGTTATCAGAGAACAGAATCTGGGTCAACAGATGCATTTTGGATATGCACCAATTCTTAAATGATTTAGTATTCTTATCTGTGGATACAAAAAGCAATTTCCTACATCAGCAGTACCCTTACCACAATGTGAAGTTTTATCCTACCACCTACATTGTTGTAATCATTAAATGTTATAAAACATCTCTGATAAAAGAAAAAAGATTCTGATATGACTATAATGTAAATCAGTGCTTTGGATTATGATGTGATACTAGTTCAGTTATTTATATGTGTTTCAACTAAAAACATCCAACTGGATTTCAACTATCACAAGATTAATCTCACTAATACTTTATATCTACAGATGGTCAGACAAGAAAAATTAGACAAATATGAAAAATTAATATATTCTTCTTGTATAATTTAAAATATGATTTGTCTCCTAGAAGATTATAGATGGACCTTCTTGTACCAAGAATAACTGGACTAACAAATATGGGCCCTCTCCTTTGTGGGAAGATTTTCATTCTGTCCCAGCTCAGAAGTTACTGTAATACATGGGAGATCTACAAAGCACACAAATACAATACAGAACACAAAGCACAGGTTTGGTTTTGCCTGGATATAGCTTAGCAACTAATCAGAGTTATTTGTAGCTGAAGTCTTATTCACATTCATCCAACAAGTTCCAAGGACATTTTCATGAGTTGCATACTTCAGCACTGTAATCTGCTATCTGAAAAGATACTGTGTCGACATATCCTGGTCACTGAATTTAAGTAACATCATCTATCCAATAACATTCGCAGTGCCAAATAGACCCTCATCATTGAGCAAAGGCAGAGGACCTAAACTCAGGTTCTGCATGTGCCACCTATTGCCATGGCTTATAAATTAATTTACATGTTTGAAAACACAGAGTGGTCTGGACAGATACAGGAACCTGAGAGACAGACACTCAAGAGTTCATCAAATTAAAGACCTTGATTCTCGCAACCTGTGGCAAAATAGTTGATCTGCTAGAAAGAAGGAGCACAGCCAGAGCAAACATTTCTGGCAGCGTGAAGATCAAAGAGGTCTCAAACAGCCAGAAAAAACAAAGGACGCTGACATCAAAACATTGGCAGCTTTCACTGTTGCTTTTCTTTCCAAATAAAATGGGCAAAGAAAAGGACCAGCTTTCCCATCCAAGTCCAGTTCTCCAGTGAGCAACATTCTGTAGCTGTAATTATAATCTTGTATTTGTGTGCACACTAATTTCCCGGGTAAGTTACATTTCAGCTTGAACATGTTGGCATGTAGAGACCAACCTCAATAACAAAAATAGCTGCTGAGTTCAGCAACCTGCAGCTTTTTATAGTTGACCTTGCAGCTCTGCAAGAGTGGCTCTGGGCCACTTCATTATTTCAAAGAAGGAAATGTGGCTCTGGGAGTCTCATGGGGACTAACAAGACCCAAAAGATAAGCGGTTTCCTGGCTAAGTTCTTCTTGTTTGTTTTATCTTGGTCATTCTCATTTCAAAAGCATTCTGGTCCTCTTAACATTCAGCATTCTGGCTGTGACTGGAGCAGCTGATCTTGCCTGCGAAGTTTCACTTACTCCATGGACTTTTCCTGAGTGTATGCAGTTGATTATGCAGATGGTTGCACTTGAACTCTCTTCCATGTTGCTCTCTAGTCACAGCAAGCAACTATCAGTGCAATCAATCATATTTCAGTTTGACTTCAATCCCCAAAATGACTAAAGTAATAAAGTTACATATCTAGAGTAAGAACAACAAACAAATGCTAAGCAGTTGCATGACAGTGATTCTGTCAGTCCACGCATCTGCTCGACTGTGTGATTCTGGCTATTAGCATACCCAGCTGGCTGCAAAAGTGTAATGGAAAAGGAGTATATACGCTTTGGTATAGTTCCTTCTTACTTGCATTTTAGTAGCAATGAAGTTAAAGAGAACAACTCTAACTTCTAGTAGAAAGTCTGACTGCAGCAGAAGCTGAAGCTACTGCAGCTACTGCTGGCTGGTCCACTGCAGATGTGAGTGACTGACAACCTGCTCCTCTCCTCTGTTCCAGACAACCAGCAATAAAGCTCTAGAAAAGAATAGATTTCAAACAACAACAGGACCTGGGGCATCCACACTCCTGCTCTCAGTAATTTACTCATTCCCACCCCTCTTTCTTTTCCATCGTTCAATAAAACTTGAAGACAACATTAAAAAATGCTTTCTGGTCCTATTGAGGTCAAAAGAAATCACACCCTCAGCTACATAAGTAGAGATGTTAGTCACTTGGATAACATTCACACCACAGTACGCTCATGCTTACAAAACTCCTTGCTTAGTCTGGCCACATAAAAAACAGCATAGAGAAACTGAAAAAGCAAAGGAGGAGCATCCTCACTGCTTCTCTACAGAGTTATTGCAAACCATTGCCGATACCAACCTCAGACTTCCTGGCTAGAGATTAATTATGGACATGCCACATAAAACATGCAGAGAGCTAAATTAGTGGGAAAATAATGTATCTCCATGTTCTCTTAGAGGATTACCGTTATGAGAGTCCCAGCTAGGAGCAATGTTGATCTTACGTGCTCTGGAAAGACATATTTCCATTGTCCAAGCTCACAATGTTTCATCTGTGTAATACTGAATCTCAACTTAATTAAACAGCTCCAGAGACCAGGCAAATCTCAATATACTTGGGCAGGTGGTTGAACAGCCCCATTTACATGTGTGTCACAGCTCACTGGGTATCATTCCAAAACTCATCTGTCTCGACAGTCTCATCTGATTCTTTCAAACAAGCTACACTTTGCATTTTTGAATTTAACAAAAAACCACACAGCTACCAATGCACTTTCAAAGCCTAAAGACCAAATAAATGCTTGGCTCCCCTCCAACCCTCCTTGCTGTGGTATTATTACTGACAACAGAGCCAGAGCAGCAAAAGCAATGAGATGGCAAATTTACACATGCCGTGTTTTTATACATTGTCTACATTTGCTGCTACGAGACTGTAAGCAGAACACAGATGAGCATTTCCTGGCTGCAAAATCTGACCTATTTTAGGGCTTTATGAAAGCCGTACCATGTTATTAGTGTCTAAAAAACTGCAGATGGGCAAAACGATCTAAGAAAAAATTCAGAGGTGTTTAGTTTATTTTCCCATGTGGGTAGCAGAAATAGGTAAGAACTCTTTTTTCTCTGGCCTGAATTTTGCACTTTTAGAAGAAATGGTGTAATAGCCATCAAAACTGGAGACCCAGCAGTTGGTGTTTCCCTTGGTATCTGCTCCTTCTACTTCAATACACGTATCCCCCAGCCCTTGTGATAGGAGGGGCATGCAGATATCCAAGGATATAATTTGTATTTGACCTGTGCAGGGGAGCTCTGCTGCATTTTTTTAGCTCAGCTACTATCCCAACCACCCTCTCATTAAAAGCAAATCTGTATCAGATTATTAGGACAGTGAATGAAAACAACTTCTCCTTTACTACCTCTCCTATTTGGTGAATTTCCACTGTATACAAACACCTGCAGAAAGCAAGTGGTTAAAAAAATGGAGCCAGGGGCTGGAGGCAACTCATGACATTACCTGCAGCACAGCCTAGGCCCAGTCTGCAAAAATGCTTTGTGTGAAAGCCTGAACACTCACAGGACCCCTAAACTGGAGGAATGTCAAGCATGTGGCACCCTTGCCGCTCTGCCTCACCTTTACCATGAAGAGCTGTGCTTTGGTCTTCTTTCCTTCACTTCAATCTAATCTATCCGTAGGGAGAGGTTGAGGACAAGGCTCAGCCACGGTGTGAGAAGGCAGCAGTACGTTGGCATTCCCACTTGCCATCTTGCAAATGCACAAAGCAGCACTGAACTGCATTTGCAATCATTAGGCTCTGGTGACCCAGGATGAGTCACTTGGCGCCGATGCTCTATCTTGCCTCGCTGCACTCTCCCAGGACATGCCACACTTCTCTTTCCTAGATCCCATCCCCTCACCCAAGCCAGGCCTGGCACCTAAACCCTCCGTCTTTGGGATGGTAGGGGCACCTATTGGTCTAATTTCCAGCTCTTCCCACCTTCAAATCCCCCATTGACATAAATGCAGCTTGTCCTAGGCTGGCATGCTGTAAAGAACCCCCCTCCCAGAACAGAAAGAAAAAGAGGGAACAGTGGTTTTCCTCACAAGGTTGCATTACTCCACACTTTAGGGTCATTTCACTGCATTTTGGAAAGAGCAGCTCTTGGAAAGAAGGGCAAGTGGAGCAAAACAGAGGGGTGTTGGCAGAAAAGTTTGCTAAAGACTTCTCATTACCCCTGTAGATTTTCAAGCTTGGGATTTCCACCCCCCCACACCCTCCAAGGCTTCTTTTACTATATTTTGTCCTCAAAGTTTTTGGTATCTGCATAATTTTTCAATCAGGGATTAGAGAGGATTAAGTCCTTGCTAGCCTGTGTCTCCCAGGGAGCGTTGGCTTTATGTGCACACTTCACGCGCATTTCCAGTGCAGGTGCTCACGCTGCTCTCAATAGAGATGAATAGCAGCTTATTCGATACACTGCAGAATAAAGTCAGGGTCTGCTCAATTGTATATTTAGCTTCTTTCTGGTCTGTCCTTCGTATCATTTACATACTGTGTGTTTCCTACATAAAACTTACTTCATGAAGTAATCGCCTTTGTATTGTGTCAGCTGCTTCAGATGCGAGGGTGATTTACAAGCAACACTAAACTCCATCTACATGATATAATGAGGTCTCCTGGGTCCATCACATACCTATGCCAGAAGTGGCATCTTTTCTAGGTTTGTGGATCCAAAAAGTCCACTTACTTCCATTTGATTTGGGCCATTCCCCCCTTACATGCACATTTTCAAACAACAATGCCAATCCAACACCACTGTGTTTCACCTCTGTGTATTTCCTCTTCCATATTTGTGGAAATCTAACTTGATTCTGTTGTTAAGCAATACAAAAACAGCAAGGCATATTCACATGGACAAATTCAGTCTCACTTGTATTCTGTGCCACACTGCCAGAGAAGCGCGCAACTCTGCTAGATACATCCATGCCAGTTTCAGCCAGCAGGAACAGCTCAAGTATCAGTGGCAAGGCAGTCCAAACACCTAATTCAAGACCACCAGGGTTGCTGGAGATATCTTCTAGTCACCAGTTTATTGCGATGCCTGTCCTGCCATTCCTACATTACTCTGGTTAGCCATGATGTCTGGATTAAACCCCATGTATCCTTATCTGTAGACGTACTCACATTTTCCATTTCCCTGAGGATATTTCATATTTCACATCCACCTTAATTGTACTCAGCAGAAGTTTGTTAGTTAGGTGCAATCGGTGACATAAAATCACATTTGTGTATTGCTGCCTGACTAGATAAGTGTATAACAACTCCTGGACAGCTCAACTATGTTTCACATAGAAACTCACAGCAGCAAATCAATCAAACAGAATATTTTGACCGTAAGCAATACTAGCTAATATTAATTCTTTAAAGCAACCAGGTAGTCACAGAAAAGATTTGCATTCATCTATAGTGACTGCAAAAGACTAACATGAAAAATAAGAATTTAAGGAGAGTAACATCACTAGTAGAAATTAATGACTGTGTATCTCTTCCAAGCTTCTTCATAAACTAACATAAATGTTAATTCAAGAACATGATGGTTTTAATAGTACAGGAAAAAAAGTTTAGTTCGTAAGTTAGGAGAAAAAAAAAGTTGCTCTGGTTATGTTGCCCAGACTTGAATTCCTTTATCATTTGAGATCCTTATTAAGTCACTTGCATGGTATAGATTACAGTTCAATCCTAAAATTCCTCTACATTTATGTTTCTTATGTTTTTTACTTTGATATCCTGCCTGTTTTAATGAAGAACAGGATGTCCAATGGCTTGTTACTTATAGCAGTACTTTGACAAGGGACCTGAATCTTAATAAAAAACAGGAAATAAAACCCTTCATATTAAATCAATTCTTTAAAAAATAAGCATGTGAATGTCATATTTAAGATTAAAGGTATTTCTCTTTCCAGGAAAGGATCATAATAAGGTAGGCATGTGGATATTTCAGAAATGGCACACATTTGGTAAAGAGCTTATAGAAAACAGTGTCAAATCCCATATTGAACCCAGCTGCTGGTACTTACTTTTTGATGTAAGGCTTACTTCCTGCAGATATACATCAAATTAAATTCTTTACTAAGCTCTCAATGGTGTTTTCCTTTTAAGCAGAAAGGCAATACTTACCTGAATGAAATATTCTCTCTCTTTAATGGGATTCTACAGTGAAGCCACATTTTACATTTAAAAAGGTACAGTGACACTAGGAATGAAGAGAGAAACTTGCTGTCTATTAAAACAGTTTATTTCCTCAAAAATAGCTTTCATGAAGCCAATTGGGGTTTGTTACACTGATGATGTATCTAGTGTCCTAAAAGCAATTCTGATAGGACTGTTCCTGTACTATCCCTTGGCCAACACCCCATAGTTTGTACCACTGATGATTTTAAGAGTGCTCCTCTGTACAGAGGCAGAGAGCACTGCAATGGCACGTGCACCTGAAAAATAAGGGTATTGCACAAGAATACTGAAACAAAGGAAGTGGACAGGTTGATATAGGTTACACAGTTTTCCAGGCTTCATTTTGAGAGCTTGAAACATTCAGTGGTTTTGATTGCAAGCAAGAATTACCACTAGAGATAAACCAGAAAGATTTACCTTCTAATTTTGTTTCAGTAACATCTGCAAATATCTGTCTGGAGTGATAATACAGTGTCTCCTACCAGGAAAACAAATGAGTGAGGAATAACGGGGCAGAGTCAAGAAAGAGGCACAATATGTTAGAAGTTAAGCTCCTTTAGTTTTGTCAGTCTCCTTTGCCTTTTGGATGTATCTACCAGTAGGTACAGGATTCTTGGTAGATGTCAAAAAGTGGTAAGATTATTCAAGCACAAGTTAAAACACAGAGCAGAACTCGCTGGTCAGTGTATTAGTCAATGCCCACTCTTTCTGTGGCCCTTAATTTAGAACATAGGCCATTTGAGGGGGAAGATGTTCATCTAAAATGATCTAATGGCGATGTGGAAGAAAGCACGTAAGAAGTATAACAAGGGCCAGGAATAAACTCAACCACTCTAAGCTAATTTTCAAAAATTCCCAGTAGAGCCCTGAAGTCTAAGGGTGTGGAAGGCACTGGAAAGAGGTCTCTCTAACTCCAGTAATCTTTTCTGAACATTTTCCCAGATGTGGTAGTTCAGAAAGAAGACGGCTTGTGGGTGCTGTGAGCCCTCAACACCGCTGTGGAGCTACAAAAACCAGGAGCAGCGAGAGAGGCAGTACTTCCACGGAGAGTCTCCAACATGCCGAAAGTTTTTAAAAACTTAAAAGGCAGGTTTATTCCTAAAATAGAGTTGATCATCTATAAAAAGCAAAAAAAAAGCCTGTAGTAGATTTATGCCCAATAGTTTTCTGGGCATTTCACTTCCTAACAGCCAGGTCTGGATTGAGCAGTGTTAAGTGGGCTCTTCCTAAATTGAAACCTGGCTTAGAAACTCTCATGAATACTCTTTTTGGGTTCCAAATTCATCTTTTTGCAACCAAATAACCTCACAGTGAAATGCTTATTTCTACACATGAAGTCTTCATATCTTTACAATACATCGACCCATATAAAAGCTGCATTTCAAGGAACACTCACTCATGAGTGATATTGTCCTTCAGATAAGAGATAAATCGCCGAGTGTCAAGTTCCTCCAAAAAATTTTGGATCCAGTTCCAACATGATGTCAGCTGATGGGAGCATTCAACATTTGACAGACCTCACCAGAACTTCCCTGTTTTCTTGCCTAAACCCAGCTCTCCCCTCTTAGCCCAGCATCTTTTGAACAAGCACTACTTTCACAAGTAACCTTCCCAAAGCACTCAGGCCAAGCTTTAAATGAGGGTATCAGTAGAAGTTGCTCTCCAGCTGTTTATTCTTTTCTATCTATCACTGACAAAAAGCCCAAACGAGCATTCTACAAGGCTCTCATTACCAATATCACTGAAAAACCAAAGCAAAAAAAACCCAGTAACAGCTACCAGCTATGATTTGCAGCAAAGAAGCTTTGTCAGACGAACTGGATAGAAAAACTGAAAGCATCACATAACTAAAATATATTACTGACAATTTCCCTATTTCACACCCAAGGTGTCTCAAAACTACTGCACAACTTGCATCTGGAGACTGCCACAGCTATGCTGATAACTTCCACTGGAGTAAATCTCATGGGAGCTTGAGGGGCAGCTCTTTACATATTAGTTAGCTTTACCATTTCTAGAACCAACTTTCCAGTAGTACTGGCTCCTAACTAGAGCGGAGACAAATGCCAGCTGGGCATAAGTCTGCATATGGAGCCAGACAGATTTATAAGGGCCTGAGGGCTTTTTGTGGATGAGCAGCTCTTAGCATAACCCAGCATCTCTCTCTCCTCCTCCCTTTCCCTGCATAAATTGCTTTGCTCAGACTATTGTATGCAGTTGCATTTCTATACAATACAGAGCTGGGGAGGAAGCCGAGATCTGGCAAAAATGAACATTGGCTTCACTGCACAATTTTCTTGGGTTAGTTTGATTGATAGAGCAGACTTCTCCTGGCCCTACGGGTGCTTGACTGCTTTTCCTAGAGGATTTCTGATAAGACTTCTCTAGCCACTACTTATCTGCTACATTCAGCCATTTTCTGCCCTCATTGCTACTTTCTCTCATGTATTTACTTTCAACAGACTGACCATCATGGCTTCTACAATGCCAAAAATGCCCAAATATTTCTTTTTTACCTCTTACTCTCTGTGTGTGCATATATGCGTATGGACTAACGCTAGAACAGCAGCTGATGCATTCTCAAGATGACACACGTATGTCTGGTTACCCATCTTCAGCCCAACTTGCAGCACTTTCTTCCAGGCAAGATCCACTTGCTTGAGCTAATCTCATTTCATGTCTTCCAGATAGGCTGCTTGCCATGCACATGCCTGGGCAAAGGCAAAACTTGCGGCGTCTCGTGGCTCACAGTGGTGCAGGCAAAACCCGAAGCCAGAGTCCCACAGGGCAGTATTAGGCAGAAGCATGATTAATGCCATGGTGCCAAGAACAGAAAGCCCTGGGGAAGATCTGTGGAAAAAATTCACCCAAAAATAAGAAAAGGAAAAAGCATAATTTAGAAAAGGAAGTGGCAAAATTTAGCACAAACAAAAGTGGAGTCCCTGCTAAACCACTGACACACTTCAGAAGAGTGAAGGAGATTCAAAAATTTTAAAGATTGACTTGACCAAAGTGGTATCAAGCAGCTCTGGCAAAACACACTCCTGTTGCCTTTTAGTGTCACTCTAATTTCAGCTGTGTGCTTGGAGCTTTTGCACATATTAATATTTTCTGAGCAAGAGAGGCTTTATAAACACACTATGAAGATCCTTAACACAGCAGGACACTTGTACCAGTAGATCACCCAGAAACTCAGCGGCAAACACACCTTCCAGCACAAGTCATAGCGCAGCACCAGCACCTGACCGGGATTGCACAAGAGATTACCCAGCAGAGACACAGCAGTTACAAGGAACTTGGATAGTTTCACCACCACCGTGTTTCAGGGTGTAGACTGAAAAACTGTGTAGTCTAACCAGAAATCCCTTGTAGTCTGCGCTCTGGTATGGATAATTCAATTACTTATTTCAACTGATTTCAGCCACAATGTAGAAGCGAGGAGAGCATTTTATCCAGATATGGTTTTCACAAGGCAGAAGACAAAAGAGGTGCTGTCTTCCACCAACACGACCTGGTACAGCACTATGAGCTCCTCTTCGCAGGGTACAGAGCCACAAGCTCTGCAGCTCCCAGCCCCATCCCCAGCAGAGCTGCATACGCTCACACACCAGGATTTGCTTGTGGGGCACCACATGGGAAGCTGTTAAACACTGGAGAAGAACCGTGTGTGAAACTGTTTGTGAATCACAGGGGTTCACAGAAATGTTCTTCCTTGGTTCCTTTCAATATGGGCTCGACATCCTGACATTTCATGGTGAAATAAATTGAGACATCCAGAGTGGAGCCTTCGACAGAAGAGCTCAGCCCAGAGTCACGCAGAGCTGAGGCAGTCATGTAACTTGCAGATGTAAAATGTAATGTTTTCTTTTATACAGCAAAGTGTGCAGAACAGGTATTGTTACTTTATTGCTCACCAGACAGCACGCTGTATGTGGTAATCAGGTAACTCTGAATGAGCCAAACACACACCTTTTTGACCAAAACACCCTCACCAATGCTACCACTGAACTGCTCAACCACCGCTAAGAAAGCTAAAAAGAAGATGTGGCCCTTTGGGAACATCACAGCATTACAAATGGTTGCCTGCTCTTTATGAGTTTGAAACAAAAACCATTACTATCAAAGCAAAGAGAAAAAAAACAACAAAAGAGGTTATGTTTCCTCGATGGGACATGACCAGGCCAACCCAAGGGTTGGTTCTACTTGCCACCTCTTGCAACCACTCCTGGGCACCTCCAGTTCCTCACGGTACCTCCATGGACAGGACCCTGCTCCTTGGGCAGCAGCAGCAGCAACAGCTACTGAGGTTTTGCCACATCTACCCCACTTCTTTCCTCTCTTCCACAAGCCCATATAAAAATAAAACAACAAAAAGACCAACATCCACATCTTTAGTGATGATATAAAAGTGAAAATGTGAAGGTCTTCATAAAATAAAAAAGTGAACAGCAACCAAAATATAGGTCAAATGGACCAAACATTATTTTTAAAAGTGTTTAATTTCAATATTTTATTATTAATTTGAATTTTTAACCTAAAACTTGTTACAAACCCAGACAAGAGTTTTCTGACTTCAGCTGTTTTGAAGCTAAATTAAACTTATGCAAAACTTTATTCTACTTCCCTTAAAAATAGGAAATCCATTAAGCAATGCCCTAAGGGCTTATTTTGGGTCAAATTATCCTTTGGGGAAAACACTCCATGAAGTTATTTCCAGCCAGCGCTGATTACTTTATATTTTTCTCCACAATAGCAGAACTACTCCCTTATCAATCCTAGAAACCTGCTGTTACATGGGAAAGAACAGATGATAAAGAGAATTTTCATCTGTTTTATTAGAAAGTATCCCCTCCACTTAGTTGACCAGAAAATTAGATGAATATTTAAAAGCAAGAAGTGCTCCTACCTGTATTAATGTTGCAATGCACACCTCTTAGTGTGTTTTGTAAATGCATAAACTCGACTTTCAATCCATGGATCAATTTTCTTCTGTTGGTCCCCAGCCCCAGAATCTACCAGGGGAAAGCACGCTGGGGTAAGGCCCGAACTCCTCCCAGCCCCGAGAAGCTTTACTTAAAAAACAAGTTTGCTACGCCAGACTTCTCTGTACCATAACTGATACAAGTTCTCAAAATAAAAACCATCATCTCAGAATCTACTGCTTCCTCTTTCTGCAGAGGACCAGGTATGCTAGATGCACTGATTAAAAGAGCTTTTTAGCTGAGGCAGGAACGTGAAAAGATCCCGACTGATTTCCTGCACGTTAACACCATCGGTACAACACCACTGTACAACCTGACCAAACTGAAATTACTGTTAATTTGAGGAAATGGTTCATTTCATTGAAAGAAACCTTTGAAATACATACATTTCCTTTAAAATCATCCTTCAAAGGAAACTGTTGAACAGAACAGTGCAGTGTGTGTGAAAGGACAGAAGAATTAGCACAGGGACTTCAGTTTGCTCTCCAGGTTTCTCAAAGAGGAATAAATCCCTTTATATGATCCAGTTTTACTGTAACCATAGAATTGTTACCCAGACTGGCCCTGAGATATTCTACACTGTGGTAATAGAAATACTTTGCATTACTTGCTGTCATAGTAATGTAGAGAGTACTCGGGCTTCTTGCAAACTTAATTCAATGCAGTAACTTACTTGGACAATCCTAAACCAGTTACTTCTGTTTATTTTTTTAACTAAAAGGTAATCTGAATTTTCAGTGCTAGCTTCTCCAGAAAACAAGATGATGTACACATTACAGATAAGAAAATGCAGCAGAATTACAAAAGGTATAGTAACTGCTTCATTTGTAAAGCATTTGAAGATCCCTAGACGAAAAGTACTTACTATGTTATAACAAGTCATAGTAAGAAACAATGGTTACAGACTCTAAGTCAACATGAAGCCTAAACTTCATTAAAAAATAACCTAACAAACCAAAAAAACCCAACAAAAAACCCTGCAAAACCCCTCCAAACAAACAAGTTTTCCTAGCCTGTTGTTCCCCTATAATCACTATTTTCACAGCTAATTTATGTGAAAGTTAACTGCCCTATTTTCATTAGGATTTTCCTCTGTATGTTTTAGCAGGTGAGCTAACACAAGTAATATCTTTTTTCTTAGAAAAAACATAGGTGATTACATTATCTTCTTTCTTATTTGTCTATACTTCAACACCAGTTCTACTCACAAGTGTCTGTATTTTATCATGTTGTGTTGGTAAGCCCAGCTATCATCATGGATAGGCAGGTATGATTAAAATAGTTTTCTACTGTTATGTCTCACACAGAACCCTAACCAAAGGGATTGAGCACACTGCAGGATGGTGCTGCTTATGCCTCAAAATGCATCCTTCTCACAGTCAGTATTTTGTGGAAAACACAATACTTGAATTTCTAGTTGTCTGTGTGAACTCCCCCAGGTTCCTGGCAAAGCAGAGAGGTATGGTGTGCTGGATGTGTAGGCTGGAGTAAGCAAGGAAACTCTGTGTGCCTGCACTGCTGGCACAGTATATGGATGAATTGCCCACTAGATGGTGCAATTAAATAAAAATAAGGGCTTGAAACAGCACTGATTAATGTTTGGTATTGTGGAAAAATCACTTCCAAGTATTTTTAGTCCTCATTTTAGCTGATAGACATCATATTAGAAAGAAATTCTTCACTGTGAGAGTGGTGAGGCACTGGCACAGGTTGCCCAGGGAAGCTGCGGATGCCCCCTCCCTGGCAGTGTTCAAGGCCAGGTTGGACGGGGCTTTGAGCAACCTGGTCAGGTGGAGATGTCCCTGCCCATGGCAGAGGTTGGACTGGGGGAGGTTTAAGGACCCTTCCAACCTAAACCATTCTATGATTCTATGATAAATACTGTCTAATCATGCATTCCCATACTCCTATTAGCGAGTTATTTTGAAAATTCTGTCATTAAAGTAAATTAAATTCTAATAATAACATATGATAACATATGTGGAAGTACTCAAGTAAACATTTTATTGTACTGACAACTATTACAAGAAGAAAATGGGCCCTTTGGCATTTCTTTAACGTATAGTGAGAGTATTTTACTGCCCTCTGATGCTGCTAAATATGCTTTCCCTATCTATGCACGCATCAGCTGGACGCACAGAACTCACATAAATAATCATCTGAAAGCTGCACCTCTGAGAACAAGTTGTGTAAGAGGCAGTAGAAGTCAGAAGGAAGCTCAGTTCTGCCACCATCATCCACAGCCTCTTCCTCCAGTCCATTCAATTCACTGCTGTCATTCCTCAGCAAAAGTACCCTCATTAAGCAGGTCTGAAACCGTGCTCTCTTAAACCTACACAGGTAACGAAGTCCGTTCTCTGACACCGGTGGGAGACGTGCTCTGGCTTTAGGCTGAGCGGTGGCACCATTCCCAGCAACACCATACGACTTTTCAGGAACCTGGGAGCTGGTCCAGTGCCACACCACTTCACCTGCCCAGTCTGACATCAAATTTCATATGGAAATCAAAGTAGTATCTTTCTAAACTGTAGTACCTGAAACAGCTGCTACAGCTTTTACTTGCAAACATTTTCCTAGATAACAGTCAGAACATGGCCAGGGGAAACCTTTGCACCTCTAACTGCTTGGAGTTTCCCTTCTGATTGGATCTAGTCACACAAATTCCCTTTAGATGCTACTTTTCAGGTTATTTCCTTATATTCTCATGCTTCACTAGAGGAATAGCTGGTAAGTATTAGCCCATCCTGACAGGCAATCTTTACTTTCACTGCTTGTGCTGCTGGAGAAGTAATTAACGTACCACAGCAATAGCGATCTCAGTCATTCTCTGAAGGTGACCTGGCTTTGAAGCTTTCTTTCGTTTAGCTGATTTTATTTCAGACGCCTCATCCAAAAACCCGTTTGCCACTAGAGGGCAATTCAAACCAAGCTGTCATTTCACATTAGTACAATTTATAAACATGGAGAATTATACCCAGCCTAGAAAAAGTTTCTCAGGCTCCTAGTAAACGTGCGCAGCACATCTAATATAACTTTCCTAATGTTAGACAAGCATAAGCTCTAAATAAAAGTTTCCTACATGTGGAGGGCCAAGCCGGGCTCAGACCATGTCTTGCAAGACTAAAACAAGGCTGTAGGTAGCATAAAACTGCTTGTTCTGTTTAAAATTACGTGCACAAAACCAAGAACCAAACCTTTTTAGTTGTTACGGTTTAACAGCATACTTACTACAATAGGCAGCGGTTTGTTCGCTTTTAAATTCTGAATCAGAGAGATTAAAAAGCATGAATCAGGTATGAAATCAGCTTGAAAAGAAATCTTACTGTAAGGAAAGCCTAGAACCGATCGAATACTACACGAAGCAAGACTAATCTGCTCATGTTTAGGTAACTGATGTCCTAATTTGCCACAAGCTATTCACTGAGAGCTGCCTTACTACTTAGTAAGTGTAGGTGAACCAGTTTTGTTCGATGTATTTGATGTCATATTTGCCAAGGCCTTTAGAAGTTTGGAGTACAAGTGCACGAAAGTCCTGTCCAAGGAGTGCCACAGTCAAAATCTCAGACTTTCAGAGCCAGAATGACATTTGCTTTCTTGTCACTACATAAACAGGCAGCTTATTGCTAAGCCAGCTAGATTGCCTGCCAGCCCTATAGCAGCGTTTTTGCACTTCTGCTTTGCTCTCTGTGGTTTATCAACGTGAACAGTCGTTACCCAGGAGGCTGGCAATGTTAAGTAGGCTGGGTCTTACTACTTGAGCAGGGGAGAAAAAAGACAAAGCAGTTTTTCTCCTGAAGCTGATTTTCTAAGAAGCAGAAAGCACCTTTAGAAGCTCAAGCACACACTTTAGTAGAAAGAAACGTAAACTACACTGAAATGAAACGCTGGTGTGAACACAGCTGAAAGCTAGCAACTGGTATCACTGTTACCTGACTAGCTTCCTCTTTGCTTATTTTGTAGGGGAACCACCACATTATCTCATGTCTCTACACAGAGCTGGGAAGTGTCCTTTCATTGCTGCTTTCCAATGTTGCACACAGTTTCGACACAACAACTTTGTAAGAAAAAAAAAAATATATTTAAATTAAAAAAAAGCAGAAAAGAAAACCACTGAAGTTGCAGTGACACTTTTTCTGAAGTGAATTATCAAGTCCTTGGACTCATCTAAAGCAAGTTATTTTCAGAGTAAGGTAACTTACCTTAGTAGTGCATACTTGTTTCTCAACAGCGTTATCACTGCAGTGCCAGTGCTGATCCAAATGTCTAGCATATGCCAAAACTTGTGTGAGGCTTGAGAATATGTTCTGTGCTTCAACACTGAACCAGAGACTCCTGTTTCCTAGAAGTGAAAACAAAAAGCTGTTAGTTTAAAAAAAAAAATAATCTACAAAACATACGGTAGTTTTATCTACAGAAAGATTTATACATTCTTTAGATCTGCTTTAAATATCCATTAATGTTCACCAGATCAAGTCGATTGCATTTTATGGGCTCAATGAACACTGAACAGTTAAAATTCCTATCATTCCAGATTATTAAAATGTAAATAACTTCTTAAAATCCAATTTGTGTTTTGCCTTATGCTTTGTGGATGCACTGTTCAGCCTCAATGAATTCCAACATTAGACTGGTCATTTTTACTTGCTGGTCTCCAATGCCAGCAAAACTGGACTGAGCAAATGATAGTCAACCCTGCAGAAGAATGGTTAACTGAAAATGAATTCAAACTTTTCATGGCTTAGTTTATCTAGCTTGTCATTTGAAGGAAATCTGCTTATTTAGTTGCCAACACAACTTGATTGTCACTATAGCAAAATTTGTTTTCTAACTTCTACAGCTATATGACTCCATGAGGCTCTGGTTTGGCTGCTGATGTTGTTTTCAAGGCAATTAAAACATCTGTATTCGTGAAAACTTGAAAAGACAAACTGTGAGTGGTTAAAACCTGGAAACAAATTGCAATATATAAACCCCTACTGCTTTCAAAGCTCCATGATTTTGAGGGCAGAGTCAAAACTTGTGAATGCTCCGGGTTGGTTGCATCAACACCACCACAACATTTTTAGCTATTGAGCAATTAGTCCCAGATCCACCTGCTGTGGATACACAGGATATGCTCACACTTTGCAGTAAAGTTCCTTAAGGATATCTAAGTGCCAGCTCCCTTTTTATTCTCTTTCCTGCTGCAATGACATACCCATGGTATTTCTACTTCTATCCTATGACCCAACCACTGTGATGATAGGGAGATTGCAAAAGGATACCATTTTTCTACAATACATAAGAAAAGTATGTGTTTCTGAAGAGCTACTAAAGGGTGTAAACACACTTCAAAAGATGTAGTAGCCACTCTCCAAGCTGCAACTTTGCTCCTGAGAGTGAGAAGCAAGCAATGTATTTGGGAAGTCCAATGCAGCTCACTTATCTGGTTTTTCCTTTGGGCTGTACCTGAAGGCACAGACTTGCCTAAACAAACACTCAGGCGAGTCTCAGAATCACAGAATCTCAGGAGTTGGAAGCGACCTCGAAAGATCATCCAGTCCAACCCCTGCCAGAGCAGGATCACCAGACGCGGTTACACAGGAATGCGTCCAGGTTGGCCTTGAATGTCTCCATAGAAGGAAACTCCACAACCTCCCCGGGCAGCCTGTTCCAGTGCTCTGGAACCCTCACAGTAAAAAAAATAGTTTCATGCCCAGGAAACCTGCAGCACTGGATATATGTTTCCATACAACAGCAGATAGTTTTGGTGAAGCCTTATAAAAAGAAATTCTGAAATTAACTTAAATAAACCCTTAAGATTCTTATCACCTCACACATATTCTCCTCCTGCCAAAAGTCGATTCTACCACACTCAAGTTTCTCTCTTTTTTCCTAAGTTCAGAACATTTCATCCACAAATGGGTAAATTTCTTGTCTCGCTCACAGCAGGGGACTCGCCTCAGCTTTGTCTGAATAGTACACTACATTCAACTCCTTCAACTTCTGCATTTATATCAGCACTTAAAAAAATTAATTGGGCAGATACTTGAGGAACCCTCGCCATGTTTCTACCACAGACACCAGTGGCTGTGATCTTCCTGTAAAAGCTTTAGATCACGCTCAAATCCCTATTCACTTCAATATAATACTTTAAAGGAAGTGGGTTTTTGAAGCTAACCATTTCCTATAATCTCAACAAAAAGAGGACAGAGATGAAAAGTCTAAAGTTTTGATCCAAATTTGAAGCAGACCTTATTTGCAGTTCAAAATCGCCTTCAATTTCTGTTCCTGGTTGTGGCTAATGCTATAAGAAAGAATATCAGGACCATCTTCAGAAAATTACCAGATCAAAGATATTGGTGCATTTCAAAGAAGAATCCCAAATGCTTGTTATCATACCTGCAAATCTGATATTCGCCTGTCATTAGGGAAAACAAAATGTCCCAATAGATGAACACTTTGCAAATGATTAATCCTTTTAACAAAGCAAAAAACCTAACCCATACCTCAGCTGGCTTCGCAGATAAATAACCATAATAAGATCACAAATGTAAGTTGAACATGTAAATTACTAACTCCTTAACTTGTGGAAGGAAATCAAGAAAAAATTAAAATCAATTTAGTGATATAAATACTGGAAGTAATAGAGGCTTCATGAGACATTTGACTGCCTGATAAACTGTGCTGCTACACAATTCCTAGTTTGAGAGCATGGTTTGGTAAGTGAGAGCAGCTCTGTACCATAGCCACAGGTAAAATAATTTATTCACTGTAGGCTGAAGTCAGACTTCTGGAACAGGAGTTGGTAGATCAAAGAGGATAGTACCATACATGGTTTTTGTGAGTCTGCATCCATCCAAAGGATGCAGTGACTCCTCTGCTGTAACCCAACTATGAAACTGATCCCTTCAGTAGATTTTGTTCCTTGAAATTGTAACTTAATAAAATCCCTATAGTTACTGGTTTGTCCCCAACGCTCCTGTATTACATACATAGTAGTGGAATGTAGAAAGAAGCTTTAGAGACTCTTACAAGATTGGCTCCATCCCCTCTATATTACAGGCTCTGTATCATGCTACTTGACAACATCAGAGTGAAAAAGGTTAGAATTTTCTTGACAAAGAAGGCAGACGAAAAAACCCTACCCAACCAAAATAGTAAAAAACTAAAGAATAAAACAAAGCGCACTGTCAGATCCAAGTCAGGAAGCAACAGGGTATAAGAAATTGGGAGTTCAATACTACCAGGCCAGAAGAAATAGGGCGTAGTATTTTAAAGCCCAGTTTTTTCTCTTTTTCTTTATAATGTCCTTCCCATGTGGACACACGCATTTTGAGAACTCGTGGGCAGCCACCTCCTTTTCCCTTTATTTTCATTCAGGATAAAGCAGGTTTGTCAAACTGTAATGAAGCCCTCGGTATAGTTCAGGTAATTAAAGATAAAGCATGAGCCTGAGAAAAATGAAGGGCAGCTCAATATTGGCACTCTCCCCACGGGTAGGAGCAGATTTGTTAAGGGTTATAGGTGCCAGCCACATGGCTCCAACTCGACATAACAGAGCATCTCTTGTGATTCTGTAGCCCAAACGCATGAGCATTGCGGTGCTCCTTGACTGCGTGTCACTGGGCTTTAAATGTCGCTCCCTCTGGGCCCTCTGCTGGCAGAGGGAGCACCCCAGAGCCAGGTGTAGTTACAAACCTTGTACCAAGAGCACAGTGTCACCACCTTCAGACTTAAGGTCAAAAGTCTGCCTGAAACACTGATGGTTTTCTGGCCAACTGTTTAAACTTATTGATGAAGCCTGAAGACAGAAGCAGGAGAGTGCAAGCAGGGTACTCGCAGAAGGGTTTCCCTGCCACATCCGGGGCTTGGACTGAACCCATACAGCAAGGGCTGCTCCATCCTGCCAGCTTTCCAGCCATGCACACAGCAGTACTGCTGCCCAAGCGAGCTCAGATCTTACAGCCATGGGCTGAGGCCGGCAATGACCAAACACCACTTAAAATGCAACATCCAAATCAGGACTTGGTTCAAGAGTCATGAACACTTCTACCAGCTGTAGCCAGCTGGCAGTCTGAAAACCAGGAAAGCTGTTCATGCCCGGGGTTAATCCAGCCCCCAGAGCAATTCTGCGTCACAGTTATTAGGAGTTACGACTAATTTGGGCTACTAAATCACTTTCAAACCCAGCCTTCATTTTTCACGCTCATTCTTTCAGAATGTTTGTGAAATATCACCCTGGAGTTGACTGCAGATATCTGACCTTAGGAAGGGCACTTTAGAGCATTTATGATGTGTTAAACAACACTGTACAGACCTGCCAAGTCGTAGTTTCTCTGTGCCATGCAAGTAGGGAACTCCAAGTCAAACAGCAAAGCTCTAGCAGTATTTCTTCCTCTTATCCAGCATTTACCTGCCTGCCTGCACTTGGTATCAAGAGGCTTATGGAACAGAAACCAACCATCATGGCAAGAGCAAAGGAGAAACTGCTGCATTACAGCATTGCAAATATGCTTTACTTTGCTTTTATTTTTTCCTTTTAAACTAAAAACAAGTACACACAAATGCTTTTTGCTTTTAAAGAGGAAATAAACACACAGAAAGGCTTTTCGAATGCCTCAGGAAAACATCCAAACAGAAAACAACTTTGGATCATAAATATTTACTAAAACAACTCTGCGGATATATAACGTCTTTCAGCCTGGGATTTCAAAGTACTGGTTCCCGTGCTGAGCATCATACTCTGTAGTGTTTCTTCATGCCCAACACCATTCCTTTTTGAGCTGCCCAGTTTATAACATAAATTACCTGAGGTTTAAAATGCCCTCGTATCTGCTTTACTAGTTTTTTGAACCAGAGGTACAGAAGTTGCATTGACTGCTGTAGAAAGACACTCAGGTACAGAGCTCTCTACATTTTGACTTCCATTACAATCACTATGCCAAATATTTTGCTCTGCGTTGTAGTAAAATATTTAAAGAGGGCCAGTCTTTAAAGTCAAGGATGCATGTAAAATAATCCTGCAGATAAACCAAATCCCACTATCCCATACTAGTTTTACACCAGAAAAAGTCCATCCGACTTGAGTTATTGGATGGGTTGTAAAAACAAACTCCAGAAGCCCAAGGACAGGCCTAAATCGCAGAGTTTGGATTTGATGCTAAACAGAGCCAAGGTTTAAAGTGTCCATTACAGGACCCTGTACCATCAGGGTCTGACCTAAATTTCAAAGAAAAGAGAGTTGTAGCTGTACTGGTCAATTACTGAAGATATATAGGTGTTACAAGACATCTCAATTCCTCTATTCCCTCCACATGTGAACAGCCATGGAAATGTACCATTTAATTTCCTTCACAGGTCTTCTGTTGCTGTTGATAACACAAACTTTTAACACTTTCACAGCTTTGCAGAGGTTCATTAAATTGCTCTGCAATTTTGGCAAGCATACAGCAATTTGTTTAGCTAGACGTTTGTTGCACGTGGCCTGAAAGCAGCTTCCCATCAGGACACTCCTTCTCAATGAAATTCTCTTTTATGCCAAATGATCAATAAGACAACTGCACTATAATGCACAACAGCAGAGTAATTGATGTGCAAAACTAAATGGATTCACATGGAAAAAAACCAAGAAATGGTAAGGTACAGACAACAGAAATTGCACAGATTAGTGTCTTAAACCTGAAAACAATGTCTGTTCCTGACCCAGCAAAAGCCATAAAAGATGCAAAAAATCACAGAAGTCATGTCAAGTGCTTCAATGGAATGAATGGGTTGCCTTTCCCAAACTGTACTGGCATTTATCCATATTGCCAAAAGGCCACAATGAACTTTGTAAAATAAATTTATACAGGTACAATATTGGATCTTTCATTGTGTCAGAAGACCAAAAAGTTGACCAACTGTCAACTTCCATAACTTAGAAAACTCTGATTCCCGAATTCTCTCCCTCTCCATCAACCAAGTTTCACAACTTCCAGATTCAGGCAAAGCTATTTTAAACAGCAACGTAGCTGAATGAGCTGTGCATCACATTCTAGTCATCTTAATACCCACTGCGTTCACGATCGAATCACACTGAAAACACCCTGTGGTTCATTCACAGTTAAACTAAGTAATGTTCTACATCAGCAGAGAAATCCACACACCCCAAGTTTAGCAGAGATTAATACTGCCATACTGTAATTGCAAGTGTAATAGTAACAGTAATTTTCAAGACTATTTCCAAGACAATGCCAGAATTACTCTCAACATTTTCTGGTTTTCAAACTGAGCCGATACAAAATACTCATTTCAGCTCCACAACTGCAGGTACACAGTTACTGCCAGTGGTTTGGGTAAAGCATTACATGGCAGGGTGAAGCATCCCTTACGCGTGCATAGTAAAACTGAAAACACAGTCAAGAATTCTCTTTATTTTGCTCAGCTAGCAATGCTCATTTCATTTTGGGAATGCAGTTCCTTACAGCCATTAAGAAATACACATTACATTTGTGTTTACCAAAACCCTGAAGTAATTTATTACAACACTTTTTCAACAGAAACCTGAATCTGGAAAGCAAGTTTGGCTCCTAAAGGCCAAACACACTAAAGGAAGAGGAGTCTACATTAAGACAGAAGTGGTGAAGAAAAAGAAGTAATTAAAAACAACCTTCATCACAGTATCTTTCATGTTGCCCACATAAGCAGCCTGGTGTTGATACTCTTCGTAATTAGAAGCAACCCAAATAAACCGCTTGTAGGAAATGAGGACTAGATGTGAATCAAAACACATGGGTTCAGAATGCTGCTTTGTCTAAACTCTGAACTTCTTTTTGTTGAGATGACATCAATCCCCACTACAAGATACAATTTTAAACATGAACAAAATACTTGAGACATTATATTTCATTAGGAAACATTCCATCCCACACGTTTGTTTTCTTTTCTTCTCAAATGTTGGGAAGTGCAGATACAGTGTCTGCAGTACCTGACGGGTATCCTGACAGAACTGCAATGTATAGAAATAGTAATCAGCCTTGGCTCAATCGGGAGAGAAATACCACAGTCATGATCTATCCTCAACCAGACCCGCTCACCTGAAAAGATTCAATTAACCTAATGAAAAATCCCAGCAAAGTTTCAAGCTGCCATATCAGAAGATTGTCTTTACTTTCTGAGGTTTGTTTAAAGTTGCCAAATGGTCAGCTCAGTTCATCACAGCAACATCCCAAAGCACATAGCACAGTTACCTCTCTCCTTGTATTTCAGCTTTGTTTATGAGCTGCTGGGTAAGACAAAGACACAACACACCTACAAAACTCACCAAAAAGCCACTTTTTTTGAGAGAGCGAGAGACAAAATTGCTACCAAGTTCCTTTGGGTCCCAAACATGGTTTGTTATTCAGGTGCCTGAAACTAGTAACGAACTGCCCACTAGTTTTATAATGTTGATGTGAAACTGAAATTTTAACTAGCATAAACCAGCACAGGGCTGTTGACTTCAGTAAAGGCATGTTAGGTAATTTCATTTTCATAACACTTTTCGCCACATGATGTTAACACTAATTTATTCCCAAACATAAACTGAACAAAAGAACTAGCTACATATTTAAAGCCAAAAATGGCTAACATTTCTGTTTGAAAAGAAATTTTATAATAGAGATTTGCAAAAGTCTTTTGTTCTTTAATAGGACAAAAGAATGAGAGTAAAATCACTGTGAACAATTCTGCATTACTCACATTGTCTTTGAAAGACTCAGGAAAACTGATACTAAAAAATACCCACTATTGAGTAAAACTTACTTGGTAGGGAACATCTTCAGCAAAGACTCCAATGCACTCCAGCACTCATAAAGACTAACTCCTCCTAAGTAAAAGTAACCTTTCAGGAGATAAAAGCCTTAGCTGCATTTGAAATACAGATTATCACTTAGATTTTCAGCCGCTGCAAATCTAGGTAGCTCAGCTGATTTCAATTCCTTTTGACTTTAATGGAGTTCATTTTGAGTTACACCAGCTGAGGACATCCCTGTAGGTGTATTTACTTAGAGACCTAATGCAGCAAATCGTTTAAGGAAATGACAGCCTTGTTTGAGAGGAACTGAAGTCATTTGTGCAGTGCAGTTCTTGGTCATGTTTGGTTTGCAAATAGTTTTTTTGCTTAAAAATCAATGCATTGTTGCCTTGTAAGAGAATTGTTCTATTTCTTGCGAGAACTAGGTACCAAAAGGCGGCACAAAAATGTTAAGTACATCTCCCTTCCCACTGATTGCTAAGGAGCCATAGCAGGCACCACAACGGAGTGCTCGTGGAGACATAAAGCTTCTGTATGCCGCTGCGTGGTTCACTGCTCCAGTTTCCTCCATCTACCCAAAGCTCATTGCTATGAATGCAGCTGCCCAAGGCTTCCTATCACATAGGAGACTCCAGAAGTGTCTGGAGGGTTTTACCTTAAAAACCATTAAAACCTAGAGGGTTTTAATGTTTATATGAAGCCGCACAAATAAAACTAACAGAAAAGATACTTTGTTACATTTCAATAAACAAAAGACCTCCAAGGCTGAGTGATCAATTCTGCCTACAATTATCCTGATGTAAATGAAGGGGTGGGAGTATATGTATGACATGACTAAAAGCTAGCCTTGATCTGATCAGATGTAACTGAGAACAGAATTTGGCCTACAGCTACAAAGTGTTCAAGTTTTAAAATACAGCTTTATCCTCACAAGCAGGCTGCATCGCACAAACAAATGCAATAACATGAAGATTTGGCAAACGAGGAACTACTGGAGAGGCAAATGCCCCAGAGCAGCCTGCAATAACAAATTGTCACTGTTCAGGCTAATAAGAACAAGCACTTAGCAAAACTGATGCAGAGAACATGTCTGATCTTTACACAGTTCAGGTGACAGCAGCAACAGAGACATTTATGGAATCTGGAACAGTACACGGAACAAGGGGACTGCGTCCTCCCACTGTGCGAGTGCCTTAGGCTGTACACAGAAGCATCCGGCTTTAATCTCCTCCATATTTCTCAGAACTGAGACCACAATCAGTATTAGATAAAGAGGCATTTTCATATTTATTTATGTTCTGGATGGCTGAGAAATACACACCATCATTTGAAGCCTTAGAAATCAGATGTGCTGGGGGTTTTGTGCATGTGTCACCAAGCATTAAAGAAAAGCCTCTCTCTCTAATTTACTAAAAGCTATGCTAGACAGTTATAAAACGACTATATAATAATCTGTTTGTGGTGACTGCTCCTTTTCCTCTTTGATGTTGCATTCCAGATAGTACCCGACAGCAGAATACCTTGTGGGATCCCATTCTGCTGCAAACCCAGAGTTATTTAAATGTTGTGCTTTTCTCTGTCAGCCAGTTACATGCAGTAAGCCAGGCCTTTGCTTCATTCATTTCTTGCCCATGCTACATGACCCTGTCTATTAATTGCACTCAGCTTATACAGCAGAAGAGTCAGAAAGAACATTTCTTGCCACAAAAGACCAGCAGTTCTCCATGTGTGAATGAGAAGTTGAGAGAGGACAAGAATAAGGAGGAGGGATGAGCAAGGAATGTTTTGTTCATGGTTAGACAAGCACAAATGGACACAGCTACACAAGCACATGGTTAGAGGTTATGTTTGCATTTTTTAGTAGGGTGCTGAAAGGCATTTTGCAGATAAATGTAGACATAAAGTCCATGCTTTGAGGAGCTCAAAATCCAAACATTAAATTTTGACCAGCTGTTCAGGGCAATGTTGGACTCTTCTTTAGGTTTCCCTAGAACAAAAAGATCCTTCTGAACAGCTCTTGGTACATCCAAACACTAAGAGCTGATCTCTTCCCATTGTACCTCTGACCCACACTAGTGAATGCAGGACAGTTGGATGCAGATGGTGTACACCAATGCCTTACTGCAGTGTGACCAAGGAAGCTCTACGACTGGAAATCTAAAAGAGTGACCCTGTAAGCCAGCTTGAAAGGGCCCAGTTGGTGAAGATTGCTTCTTTTGAACCAATAGAGTATAGACTACCTATTCTTTTGGGTCTTCTTCCAATTTACTGACCAGTACAACAGAAAATGATCTTGATCTATAAAGTGGGTTTCTGCTAAGTCTGAGAAATGGAATCTTTCTCCAAAGTGGTGTCACTTCCAGTGAAATTCTCTGGGACACACACAAAAACATTCCCAAATTCATGCCAAGAGGCATTTCATGTTTCTCAACCCTTGCATTCGCATCCCTTCTTGGACCTGAAGTTAAGTTTAGTGAGCTTTAGCTCAAGAACATAAGAAAAGCAATGACAGTTCAAAGAAAAAGTGCTATCTAGCTCCGTTGTGGCTGTCCCTGGTGGTCAGGAGTACAGGTCTACAAAAGAAAGTAAGAGACAAGAAGCACACAGCATGATTTTTTCTTGTATAAACTTTACAAGTTTCTATGAGTCAGTGTTTCAGGGGCTGCCAGAGCCGTTAGACCCCTTTGACAGCAACAGTTTGATCTGTGAACTCGGTAAGTTTCATATGAACTTAATAAGTTTAGTACTAGAGTTAGGATCAGATCTGGCATTATTCACCATGGCCATATGTATATTAATTGACATTAACATTTTCTACCTCATCTGTGGGCTGTGAACACCAACTGCAGAAGCTGTAGTTCACAGTCTAACGCCAGTGAATGACACAGAGCCAGCTCACCCGGACACCCTTAATTTGAGGTAGTCAATAATCTTGCTTGCTTGTAAGAGCTCACAGACCTGTAGCATAAGAGTTTTCATCACTACATGTGCTCATAATGAGCAACTCAAGCACCTGAAAAAACACAGCCTATTTGGCAGTTACAAACAGCCATCACTTGGATCTTCTTCTCGTGGTTCAATGACCTGGTATTTGGCACACTCGGTGTATGCAGTCAAGGGAAGCACAGAACTACCAATGTAGCATTTGGGTCACAAGAGAGCTTGCAAAACTGAGAGGTGGCAGTAGCTGCCCTCAAAATCTGTTCCCTTCACCGAATATAGCACATGTATGAGACTCCCCTAAGTACTTCTGCTGTTCGTGTAAGTGGGGTAAAGGTCTTGGTTGCCTTGGATTAATTTTAAGTTTGGAACAAGAAGAGTAAGTTGCAATTTCTTACTTTCACTGTTTCATGGTGAAATCTCACGTACTCTCACCAAGTCTCCTAACACTTAGCATGGTTCCTTTCTCCTGACACTTCAGTAAAGAATCTTTTCAGAAAGAAAACTGACTCAGATGCCTCCAGTGTGGAAGCATTAATGGTTTTTAGTTACACATGGTTCTAGATGACGTGAACTGCACAAGTGTCTGAAAGTCACTTGCAGTTGGCTGTAGCAAACCTGGCAGGTCTGAGACATTTGTGATGCCTTCATTAGCACTTGCTGCCTGCAGAGAGAAAACTGTCCTGCACTGATTGACACAGAGGATACAAAATAGATCATAGCTCCACATCTTTAGAATGTCTTTTTGCTGCCGTTAGTACAGATGATCTTTAAGTAAATACAAGTCTGGAAAATATACGTTAACAGTAACTTCAGCAAGTTCTGTTGTAAGAGAATGGAGAAATTACCTTTCACCTTATTTACTTGCCAACTAACTTCACCCACGTGTTGGAAGTATTTAGATGAATTTAACATTCTTGAATTTTTGGGGCTCCATATTCTTATAAATATTTATACTCAGACAGTGTCTCCATCTAAAAAATAGCATTCTGATTTGTGGCTTTGCAAACATGTGATGAGAAATCAGAGCATTACAAACCTCATACAGCAAGTGTGTGTAATTATGCTCATTAAAATACTTTAACTTGAAAAATTTTCATCACCCTGGGATACAAGAGAAGCAGGGCAGACACCCGTGGATCCTGACCGCAAGCAAGTTTTACCAAGATCATGTAATCCCATATTTCTAGTATTCTGCTCAGACTCACAGGGACTTGCTTAGAACCTGTCTGTGCAGAGCTGGGGCAGATGCGCGGCTGCTTCCCGAGTAAATCTCTGTAAAATTACTCTGTGGGTTTCTAGAAGTCTAATGGGGGAACTCTGCTCTGAACTATAAAGTGTCAGAATTGGAATCTAAAAAATGCCATGGAAAAGCTCTAAGGACATTTAGAGTTCTGGTCTTCCAAGATTTTACTGTTTAAAAAGCAACTTGCTTGACTGCAAGTGGAGGATTACTGTCTGAGTATTTAGTGTTGCCACTCAATGGCTTCTGCCTACAAGTGGGATCTTCTGGAAGCAGAAGTATAAATGAAAACATCATCATCACATAATTACCATCTGTCTGATACTCTACAGCTGCCTTCATAAGAATGGACATTTCACTTCCATTCTACTAATATCTGGTTTAGTTTTGAAAGCATAAATCCTTGGTACACATTTTCTTTCCCACACATTGAGATTTTCTCCTTTTCCCCTCCAAACATTTTCATGTTGTTTCCCAAAGATTCCAGTATGATTCTGCCCTACAGAACGAGGGGGACCTTTTCACTTCTCCTCAGAATGAAAGCGCTGCAGGAAGAACTCCTGTAGTAATGTTTATTCAGCTGTGAAACCAGCTTCCAAAGGAAGTAGCAGAATTGCTAACACCTGAGTCATTTTATACCAGTCACCAAAAGAAGTGCAGAACACATGTCCTTCACTAGCACAGCAGAGCTGATCCTGTAACCCCATGCTCCCTCATTTGAAGAATACAAAATAAAATGCAAATCAATAAAAGCTGTGGATTGACTCTTCTTACTGGGCAATAAATACTTTGTCAAGCTTCTGATTCTTGTTCTTTTCCAAGTCACATTGCATGGAAAAGTGCTCAGTTTTCTCCCCTTTTGACAGGTGACTGTGCATAGCTGGTGGGAAATGGACATTTGGGAAACATGTACTTACTGAATGTCTCATAATAACGCAGTGACTGGAATTTAACTGTTTTTGTTTAATCCCCCAATGCACTTTCCCTCTAAGTATTTAGTGATAAACCTAATCTTCTTGGTAAATTACTCTCTCTTCCATTTATCAGGATGTCAGATACGTTTTAATATATTTACTCATTTCATTGCCACAGATTATGTATCCACAGGAAACATGACATTTACAGTGAAAGCAGAGTCCTACTACATGTGTTAACTACAGTGCTTCTGTACCATAAATATAATTATTTGGCCTGGAGCAGAAGCAGAAATAAAAGACGGCAAATAAGGAGTCAAATTCAGATGGCTCTATAATGCCCCCTGCCTAACACTTTCTCATGGTCTCACCCATTCTTTGCACACGCATGACAGTAATCCAAAGGAGTGCACACTCATTGACTGCCCAACCTGTAAAAAAAGGTCCTGCTTGTGTTACTGGATTGCTAGCACTGTAATGGAATACATTTTAATGACCTAAATATGAAATCTTTTAAATTCATTTCACGTTGATGCAGAAACGATAGATTATGTCTAATTCTTTCAATGTGAGTGTTCAGATAGAGTAAGAAACATCACCCCATTCTGCAATGCTGAACCAGTTCAGGCTCCAAACAGTTAACCTCTGCAAAAAAAAAAAAAAAAAAAAAGGGCATTTTTCCTTCTGGGCTTCCTCACTGCAGCTCAAACTGAAAACAGAAGTGCCAGAATACCACAATAAAGGCTGCTCTTACCGTATTTTTAAACAGACTAGAAGAGACAGGAAGATCAAGAAACCCTGTGAGAGATAATAAAAGACAAGCACTTGAAAACTGAATTGTGATGTGGCCACCAGAAATACCACTCTCAGAAGCAAAAATACTACCAGTGTATCCCTAGAGAATGAGCTGCCAAGCCCTGGCTCAGCAGCGCTGCTCTTTTTTTGAGAGAGATTATGCAAGAATCTTCTGTGAGCATGGATGAAGAAAAGCAGCAGTGGCTTTTGTCAAGCATCAAACTATCACAAAAATCTAGGAATCACAATATTAGATTAGACTATGCCTCCTATCAAGTTCCTCTCAGCAGTCATTAGCCCCAGATGCTCCAGAGGAAGCTGAGACAGTTCTAGTATATCACATTCCCCAGAAGACATTCTCCCTGTTTCCCAGAGTCAGCATTTGGATAAAGCACTGAAGCATCGGAGAAGGACTGACTCACTCTGTGCTCGAAAGAGCTCAGAGGAAATGCATATAACTTGGCCCCTAACTGGTAGGTCTCTGGATCCTTTCAGAATAATTCAGGATTAGCTGGAGTCCAAAGCACGTTCCATTCATAAATGATTTTAATAAAGTGATGGAAGCCACCCACATTCTGCTGGGACAGTATGGGTTTCTGTTTCTGAGTTCTTGAACCATTTCAGCAAAAAACTGATGCACACCAGGACCCTTTTAAATGTCATATCAGGTAGAAAGTTATATTTTGCATGGTGAGCTAATTAATTTTTTACTAAAAAGGAGTCATCCAACTAAATTTTTGCTATGAACGCACACAACAGTAGCCCCAGCTCAAATGTTTATGCAAGATGAGTACACAGCCCAGTTTTCTCCCTGTTACCTTTTGAGATGCAGCAAGGCAGCCTCAGGCAGGCGTCTGTCTCCTTGGGAGTGTCACAGGGGAGCTGTACCACTTCAGACTTCTTCAAAATAGGAAAACATTTCAAAACCAACCACACACTTTAATTACTGGCAATTAGAAATTCCTGTTTTTGTGTGTTTACAACTGAAAAATGTTAATGTGTGCCAGTTGTGTCAGAAAGTTTGATTAAGATCTTTAACTTGTAAAACTTAAAACACTCCAAACACTCTATGATCAGAGTATCTGGGGGGGCTTTCCAAGTGACATGTAGAAGTCAGAACTGCTTCAATAGTCTCCTCACTGTTTCCAGTGGACCACAGCTTGCCATGCAAAGACACACACCCAACACAGTTAGCAGAGGAGATTTCTATCTGGCAGTTTTACAAAGACTAAGCAGCATTTTAATCGCATCTCAGGTCACTATCTGAATGGTAAACTAGAGTTACGACTGAGGTTCAGCTGAACATAGTTGGTGTGTAGTGGGGTGTATGAGCAGCTACTAAATGAAATAAAGGTGAGGCTGTATGGGTTAGCTTCTTTTTTTGACATACAGCAGAGCTGTGTTAGTAGTTTTCTTAGAAAACTAAAGACTGAGAGAAACAGCATCAGTAAGAAAGTAATGTTAGACTAAGTTCATAAGCAAAACACAAAGAGAACAAAAGGTACTTTTTCTGGCTTTACAGAGATGATATTTCCATAGATATGTAAGGTAGATGATGAATGCTTGCTACAGAGCTCTCCATGTGTCACAAAATATGAGCAATAAAGTCAAAGAATTGAAAAGACAAATGACAAGCCTCTGTGCATCATTAATTAATGATGAGGGTAGAAAGGCAGAAGATAACCCTTCATGCGTATAGTAATGATGTCTTTGACTAGTGGTGCTTCTCTGTGCCTGCACGTTTAATAAGATGTGCTAGAATTAAAAAATTAAAAATCAAATTCACGTGCTCCATAAAATATGAAGAAAGAAGCAACTCTAGTCCAAGATCATTGTACATCCTATCAAAGAATGAGATGTGTTGATCTGTGTAAATACTCATAAACGAAGCATGGTAGTATTCCAATGCTGATAATAAAGCGAGTCATACAGTCAGTAATCTCACGTCTCATTAAAGGAAGAATTTTGATACTTAGTAAAGACTTGGTAGTCCACAGGAAACGACCTGGTACTGTATCAACTGAAGCTGCTACAGACACCAGGATAACCGGAATGTCATGAGTTAAAGAGAAGACACTAAGAGTTCACCTTTTGCTGGTAACCCTGTCCATTGCAAAGGAACCAATCACACTACTTAGTGAGCAATCCTACCTGGTACAGCCCTTTCACTGTCACATCTACCTCCTAGAGCAGAAATGAAAGCACTAAGAGTGACGGCTTTCTTTTTGCACATCTTTAGGAAGTGATTTTTTGCTGCATTCTCTATTCCACTGAAACATAAGCTAATGATAACCAATCCAAAATGCCTTTAGTAGGAGTCAAAACCACCTTTCGACCTTTCTGCAGTATTAATGACATAGCCACTATGTTCCCACAGGCATCCTCAGAGAAACATCCACAAAGCAGCTTTCCAGTTGTAAGTATTTTGGGGACTCCTGAAAAGTAAGCCTGAAAAGGGTGATGCCAAAAAAGTGGAGCGGTGGCAGTGGGACCCCTCAGCATTGGTCTCAAAAGGCAAGGAGACATCAGCAGCTGCAGGAGATGTGCTGGGACTCCTGGTTTGAATCAGAAGGACATGCAGCTTTGTGCTGTTGATCACAGGTGACACAGAAGACAAAGTCAGATTGGTCTGAGATCGCAAGTCATGGCTTCGTAAAAGGGATGCAACAACGTATTTAAGTCACAGAATCCATAAAATTGTGATCTTAGCAGGACAACTGAACCTCTGCAATGTCCAGTCTGAGAGGGATTACCAACGTCCTGAATGATTCCCGACACTCACCACTCCACACAGAAATAGTGGGGCTGGTAGCACCCCAATTTAGGAAGTGAGAGAAATCGCCTCTTACAAATCAAACAAGCCACATAAGTACAGGGGATATTTATCATCCTACTGACTAAGTGTTTAGTTCTTTCTCAAATATGGCCAGTAAGACCAAACCAAAAGGTACCTGGTGTTACCTTAATCACACCCCACCCACGCTGGGTTGGTTTTGAAACATCCAGCACCATTGTTTGTGGTGGTTTTTTTCCTTTTTTATTGTTATGGTTAGGTTAAAAATTTGGGTTTTCACATTCTGTTCTCTCTTGTTCATAACTACGCATGCATAGCTGGGGTCACTTCCTAACCTGCCTTTGCTGCCTGTCACATTACTGTCATCCCCATCTCTTGTTCACTCAACCACTTAAAGTGCAGGAAAGAACTGACAGCGTTCTCCAATAAAGTATGCAACATTTCCTGTCCTTCAGACATCATACGCACAAATTTGGGTGCCAGTGTTACACTCTGGGACAGATTTCACCTGCCTTGGCTTTTCTGCCACCATAATCTCGGCTGAACTTGCTGGGTAAATGGTGCTGACAATTGCTTTGCATTACCAGGCAGGAGAGAGAAAAAAACAACCCACCCACAAAAAAACCCCAAACCTTCCAAATGTAGCTCTGTGTATCAAAGTTGTGCTGAAGAGCAAAGACACAGCAGATATTTCCTGGCATGCCCAGAATCTGGGAATGGCTCAGCTCTCCTCAAAGTTCATTTGATTCCATGTTTCCAGGCTTAGGACAGGTATTTTGCAGGGCATGCAGCAGTGTCTGCTTCCTGTCGGCTGGAGCCTTCAAGGAGGATGTACATTTGAGGAAGAAGAGAGGCAATTTTGGAAATGTAATATCTGAATGACACAGTGATTGCACATTGCTTAGAAGTGTGAAATGTGGCTTAATCATGGGATGGGAGGCCTCTGACTCACCTTTACAGCCATTTAGCAAGAGTCTTTGACTGAAATCACCAACCACCCGCTGGTTAAACCACAACAGCTTGGATTTCATTATTACAGCTCGTGCTAAACATCCTGACCAAATTTGCAGAAACAACTAACTAATCTCTGAATTATTTTGTACTATGACCTCAACAACAATAAAAAAAACTATATTAAAAAATGTGCTGGTCATAGAGGTCCCCTGTAGTAAAGTAACCAGAAGTAGGAGCAGCACGACCATGCTGGTACTCAGAAATGCTATTGCAGTGAGTTTTACACTGACTGCCAAGCACAAGCTGTGCCTCTGAGGAGCGTGCTGGAGGAGCAGAAAGAAGCGTGGGTGTGTGCAACCAGATGATGGGGTGAGGCTGAAGTCCTGGAGGAGAAACACACCATAAAACAGGTAACAGAGTAAAAGCATATCACACCTTTTAGAAAGAAAGACCCGCATTCCAACATGATATCTCTCATAGCTTGACATATTTTTTCTACAAACATCATTAAAAACTCTCCTTTTTTTCCTCTCTCCAAACTTTCTTTGAACTTAAAAATGATGAAAATATGCTTTAATGAGCCATTAGTGTCTCTCAATGTCTTCCAGGCCAAGTCTACTCAAGTTACAAAGCAAGCGATTTTCCTTTCTCCTTTTTTGATTCCATGCTGCCAGCTCTGCAAATGCAACCTGGAATCAGAAGTCTGATCCTAAGGGCTTATGTATCATCACCAATAATAAAAATCTGGTAACTGAAATTTACCTGAGAGTGATGCTGTTAATGTGCCAGACAGAGCAGAAAACCAGCCCATTTTCCTGTAATGATATTGTCTCTTAATTGTTACCACTGACAAAAGCTCATTTCCGTTAAGTAAGCAGATACATCAGACATATGGGGAGCAGGTCTAGGGAGTGAGCATCATCATTTTATAGTCATTTCCCTCACTGCAATAGCATTTAAGAAGTTACTCGCACCATGTAAACTTGAAGTAGGATATGCATGTGGGCACTGTGTGAGAGACAGCTGGACTAAGAAAGGCATTTGGCTTCTATACAATAGAAATCTTAAACCTGAAAGCAATTAAAGGTCTTTAAAGGAAGGAACCATGTCCTGTTCCCCAGTGAAGTGAATGGCCAACCTTCCAAGGTCTTCAAGAAGAAGAGTCCATCATCAAAATTTTAAGGGGCAAAACGCCAGCTATTTGTTTTACTACACTTGAAGAGTTCTCAGTCAAAACACAAAGGTTTTTATTGTAAAGAACTCCTAATGTAAAGGTTCTTAGTTATGCCATTTTCCTTAGGATCTAGAAATTCCAGTTCACTACATAACAAGAACAGAGTTATTTTTAGGAGTATAATCTACACAGAAAGGACTGTAAAAAATCCATTCTCATGACTCAACGGGCAGAGCGGAGAGGCAGCCTCCTTAGCCCACAGGGGCTGGGAGAGAGCAGCATTGATGGGTTGTATAATAAAGGGTTCTGCCCATGCTTCAGGCAAGTATATTACACATCTTCTAAATATACATTTCTGCATAGTTCTCAGAATAAGAAACAAGTAACAGACTTCACAACTAGTATTATATTCCAGTAAAAGGGGAATTATTTTTCCACAGAGCCTTGGCTATTCACACTTTTATTATAGCAGTGTACTAACACAGGACAAGTTGACTTGGCCAACCCAAACTTAATGTTTGATGGAACTGAATAGCAGAACGAATACAGCAAAATTTAAATTCAAGGCTTGGTGTCACAGAAGAGAAAAAGGCAAACTTCTTATAAAAGGAACTTGGAGAATGGCGAGTAAGAGCTCTACTGAAATATTATTTTTAAATGACAGCTGAATGACAGAGCTTGTCACATCTATGTAATATAAATGACTGAATAGTTGGGATGAGCAATAATACCATGGCAGATTGAGTCAAGCCAAGATTTGATTCTTAGCTCTGCTACCAGTTCATGCAGATAAATCATTCAAAGTCTTTGTGCTTTGACTTTCCCATCTGAGAAAGGAGATATTCAGCTTAGTCCACAGAGATGTTGAAATGTTGATCATTTTTATGCACACAGCAATGTGAACTCATTGGGGGAAAGGTGCATTGGAAGTATTAAATATTCTTCTTCCTATTACGCCTGCTTTCCTCTTCATGCTGCTTATGAGTATTGCTATTCTTTTGACTGAACTTCAGCCCATTAGAACTTGACAGTACAGACTTTACATTCTTTACAATGATAAATGCATTTAATTTTCTTCAAGCAAATACATTCCAATCCAGCATTCAAGCATAAGACTAATCTCTTTTGTTTCACATGACTATTGAGCAAAAACAAGTGCTCAAGTGCTTTGTCAGATTGAGGCCATAAGAGTTTCTGCTCTAAGAATTACTATGTGAAAAGTTAGTAATATAAAACCAGCAAACTTTTTGCAACATTACCAAGAGCAACTGCTGAAGAAATCAAGTAATGTCTCTTCTCCAGGGAAGTTATTTTGTATTTGTAAGATATATTTATATTTTTATGTTCATAACTAAGAAGTTATTGCCTCTGTAAAGGTAAAGACGGTAACTAGAGATGGTTGAATGATGTTCAAGATTCCTCAGACATATTTGCTGAAAAACGGTGAATCGTATTTTCCTACTGTGAAACCATTTCCATAGCTGTTAATTAGACTCCTCTGAATTTCTGCCAGCTTGCAGTGACTAATTTATTCAAATGCAAATTTCTGAAAGATCTTGATGTGACTTATTGACCAATTTCCCTTACCTCTGCTAAACTGTAAATTTTGTTTAATTTATTAGCTTTTGAATATGTAGTAGGTAGCTATTCTTGTTCGTTGGTTTTGTTTGTTTGTTTCTGATGGTAAGATCATAGATTGGCCTCCACACATAGGATGAGATAGCTTAGCAACCCCAACCAACCAACTAATCCCACAGAAAGGAAGACCTATCCCTTAGTACACCAGACCAGATGATAAATCCTAAAATACAGCCCCTAATTGTAAAATCAAAGCCACAAATGTCATCCAAAGTTTTACGCTGAGAAGGTAGAGTAACCAGCAAGACTATGAAGTCCATTCAAAAGACTTCATGGAAATCACTGCGATAACAGGATAGCAGTACAAGTCCCCTAGATAAAAATCATATTTGATAGGAAATTCAGAGGAATCAAGGTATACAGTAAGACCAAACAAACTGAAACAAACACAACAGTCATAAGAAAACCATGTTCCCTGGCACCATAGATTTAATCTACAGCAATATATTCTGCTACGTATTTGCTTAAGTCCTGTTATCAAAATATATGCCAGAAAGAGACGTAATTGATCAGCGTGCCAGGCTGAACACTTCAAAGCTACACGAGTTTACCCTCCATTGTCTGAATGAAAGCACTGCCTTAGTTTCTCTTAATGTGAAATAGGAATTTTCCTACTGCCTTGACAAGCGTCCTGGAATGAGTACATGATCCACGCGCAGCATTTTAACACACCATGTCTACAAATAATAGATGAGGATATAAGCATCATACAAATGTGTGTCCTTTTTTTCCCCTACTAATACAGACACTTAAATTGTATGAGAATTTTACAAAGAGAAAAGAGGAGTAGGAAGAGGAATCAAATGACTGCAAGCCCTGTGGCCTTACCAGTTTTCCAGGGTCTATAACAACAGGGACCTCCCTGTTTCAAAAAAAGGCCATTCTGCCCTCTGAATGTGCTGTAATATACTGGAATTTGCACTCGGCATACAGGACTAATGGTAAGAGGGAATCACTGTCTCCATCAAAGATTGTGCACTTTAAATCCTTTGCTAGTTTAACTGCTATATATTTGATTTTAATTAAAGTTCTGTCAGGAATTATAAAAGACCAGATCTTCAAAGTCATTAATTAAGGCACTTGGTGTCTGAATACTAACATTATAATGACAAGTGAGATGTACAGTGCCTATGACCAAGCAGCTGCATGGCAGCAGCGGCAGCAAAGCAAGCAGAACTGTTATTCTGACATGTTCAGGATTGCACTTGCCAATTGTTACAGCGCGGAGATCTCACACAAATACCAACAGAACAGTGGTGGAGCATAGTCCAGCTTTGGTATGGCACTGCTTGTAACTAATGTGCCTCTTCCTAGAATCTGAGAAATGGGGCACTCAGTGAGGTACTGCTTAGGGTCTGTCTCTGAAATTTGAAAAACAGAAATTCCTAGCTCTATACTATGGGACTTAGGAGCTGATCATGCAATCATGTCAACCTGGCTCTTGCTGTTACTATGTGTGTAGTAGTTACTAGCTAAGGGCTAGATCCCATCATGCTTACTCTCATCTTTCACGGCAAGGTGCCTCATTTAAGATCAACAGGCTCACTGACAAGTACAATGCAAGCCAACACCAATATGGATGGCAGGATCTGTCCCCAGTGCTGCTTCTGATCATGTCAAGATTACCAAGCTTAAGCAAATACAGCAACATTAAGACTTCATCCTTCTGCTAAGCCAGTGATGTGAAGTTTCTTTTAAAGGCAAATTAGTTCTGCACATTTTACCCACAAGATCCAGTTCATTTTCAAATAGCAAAGTCATTGGCCAGTTGTCCCTCCCTTTC